>NW_010405222.1:4385-29710 GCF_000710305.1 Buceros rhinoceros silvestris | reverse complement strand
GCCTGAAGGGGTGAACACTGCACTGGACACAACACTGGCTGGCTGGCCGGGCCCAGAGAGTGGTGGTGAAAGGAGTTAAATCCAGCTGGTGGCTGGTCACCAGTGGTGTTCCTCAGGGCTCGGTACTGGGGCCTGTCCTCTTCAACATCTTTATCAATGATCTGGATGAGGGGATTGAGTGCACCCTCAGTAAATTCGCAGATGACACTAAGTTGGGAGCTAATGTTGATCTACCTGAAGGCTTTACAGAGGGATCTGGACAGGTTGGATTGATGGACTGAGGCTAATTGTATGAAATTCAACAAGACCAAGTGCCGGGTCCGCCTGAAGGGGTGAACACTGCACTGGACACAACACTGGCTGGCTGGCCGGGCCCAGAGAGTGGTGGTGAAAGGAGTTAAATCCAGCTGGTGGCTGGTCACCAGTGGTGTTCCTCAGGGCTCGGTACTGGGGCCTGTCCTCTTCAACATCTTTATCAATGATCTGGATGAGGGGATTGAGTGCACCCTCAGTAAATTCGCAGATGACACTAAGTTGGGAGCTAATGTTGATCTACCTGAAGGCTTTACAGAGGGATCTGGACAGGTTGGATTGATGGACTGAGGCTAATTGTATGAAATTCAACAAGACCAAGTGCCGGGTCCTGCACTTGGGCCACAACAACCCACTGCGATGTTACAGACTTCGGGGAGAGTGGCTAGAAAGCTGCCCAGTGGAAAGGGACCTGGGGGTGTTGGTTGACAGCCAGCTGAACGTGAGCCAGCAGTGTGTCCAGGTGGCCAAGAAGGCCAATGGCATCCTGGCTTGTTTCAGAAATAGTGTAGCCAGCAGGAGAAGGGAAATGATTGTCCCTCTGTACTTGGCACTGGTGAGTACTGTGTCCAGTTTGGGGTCCTTCACTTCAAGAAAGACATTGAAGCACTGGAGCAGGTTCAGAAAAGGGCAACAAAACTAGTGAAGGGTTTAGAGAACTTGTCTTACGAGGAGCAGCTGGGGGAACCGGAAATGTTTAGTCTGTAGGAGGCTGAGGGGAGACCTTATTGCTCTCCACAGCTACCTGGAAGCAGTGGAAAGGAGGTTGTAGTGAGGTGGGAATCGATCTCTTCTCCCATGTTATGAATGACAGGATGAGAGGAAATGGTCTTAATTTGTGTCAGGGGAAATTTAATTTGGATATCAGGAAAATTTTCTTTACTCAGAGGGTCATTAAGCATTGGAACAAGTTTCCCAAGGAATTGGTGGAGTCCCCATGCCTGGAAGTGTTGAGAAGCTGTGTGGATGTGGTGCTGAGGGACATGGTTTAGGGTCTCTGGCAGTGCAGGGTGAACGGTTGGACTTGATGATCTTAGAGGTGTCTTCCAACCAGATGATTCTGTGGTTCTGTGAAATTCCTTTGGTCTTTTTAAAAAAGTCAAACAGTAAGCTTTCTCTCACTGTATGTTAGCATGTGATTCAAGCTCCAGAACTCAAGCCATAAGTACTGTTCTCATTGAGTTTTGAGATGACTGAAAGAAGTAAGAAATTGCCTAGGGTTGTCAAAGTTGAAACAGCAGAAAATAGGACAAATGTACAATATATTGAAAGCAATTTGTTCATAACAAAGAAAAAAGGTCGCCAGCTACTTTGAAGAAAACAGCAATCCGTAACTTGTTCAAGGGACACACTGATTTTGAAAGTCTATACCTTTAGACAGTAAATGTAACCTTTTTCAATACTCTATTTATAAAAGATGAACTTATTCATATTTAAAGAAGAAAAACAAAGGAAAAAACTAAAGTAAATTCCCTATGAAATTGTTCAGTGTTTGTATATTATCCATGTAGGTGGGTGTACCTGAATATAAGATGTTTCTTTACACTGAAACATGAAATATAATAGCATGAAGTCACTAGAGGATATAAAACAGTGAAGGAAAGCCCAGACTTCAGCTATAACAAAGATCATGAATATTTTCTTATGTTATAAAGAAAATAGTGGCTCAAATTACATCTTTTTTCTTTCCTGTTATTCAGAGAATCGATAATCAGAAATGTTGAAGTAATTTTCTTTTGCACACTACAGATTAGTGCTGAGTGAAATACTTCTGAGGGAGAAAATGATTCAAATTTCATTGAGTTTTTACAAACATTTGACCTAGTCAACTCTACTTCTGCATATTAAAATGTGCTTAAGTATCATATGCTATTTCCTCAAAAAGCCAAATGTTTTCTTCTCACCTTTGAGGTGTTTTAAGAGTGGATATTTTAGAACATGCCTTCTCCTAGATAAGTACTGGGTTTGATTTTCAAATGAAAGACAGATAGCTTCACTTACTGCTCTTTGTTTTAAGAAAAACAAAAATATTTTAAGAAAAGCAAAGATATTTTTAAGAAAAATAAAGGTGTCACATATTAACATCAGAAAAGTGTCTGTTATATCCATTTACATAATTCTTATGCTTTTATTAAAGGCTTTATCCTATGGCTATAAAAGTTGAAAGGATCAAAAATAGAGGAGAGACTAGAGGCCGGAATGACTCCTTTAAACAAATAGACCTAAATTCTATGTGTTTGTCTCTGTGCGAGAAGTAAGGGAAAACCCAATTCTCAGAAAAAACAAGGCCTAAATTACCTGCTTCATCAATGAAAGAAGGGTGGTGTTTCTGAAAATCCCCATCAGACCTATATTAGGTTCAAAAAAATCTCAGTGGTGTGATTCACTCTATCTGAGTTAGATGGCTACCTTTTTCCATTAGGCAATTCTTTCTGCTCCAGAGCCAATCTGCCTTATCCTCTTCTGAGATAGATGACTATGGGTGGCTCTTTTAAAGGAGATTTAGCAGTGGCTTTTTTACCTTTTCCTTAATACTTTATGTTATTCCTTTCCTAGGAATTTGGAGAGGTGGAATCTGTGCTTGTTTCAGCTGCAAGGGAATTAAACTTCTGTCACAATAAAATAGTAAAAGAGCTGAAAGGGAAGGAAACCTGCCACTTAAAGTTTTCTTTTCTCCTTCTTTTTGTTTGTTTGTGTGTTTGGTTGGTTGGTTGGTTTTAGCTGAAATGTAAAATCCCTGAGGGCAGAGTAGAATGGACAGGAGCTGGACTCTTGTCTTTTTGCCTGGGAGGGATTAAAACTGAAAAAAACGAAGCCTGTATTTTATTGATTGTAATGCATATTTGTATTATATTAGACCACCCTTGGAAAAAAAAGAAAAAAAAAAAAAAAGGCACTATTTGCTGAGAGTAGATCCTCCTGTATGAGAGTATTTAATTATTTGGCATCAAAGAGCCTCCGTTTCTTTCAGTACCATGTTTCTTTACAGTTCAGCAAAAATGCAAAAGAGGCTTGCCAGAATTTAGAATAATTATTTTTGTCTCAAGATGATTAAAATCAAAAAAGGAAACTTTCAGATTTTTCTGACAATTGCTACAAGCAGTGAGTAATTGTGAAGTAGCTGAACAACACTACAAGCTAAATCATCAGAATTATGGCTGGTTTTACAGAATGCCCTTCTAGATCTGGGTGCCTGTTTTGTTCTCAAGAAGAGACATAATCATGAAATAGATAATCACACCCCCAAAATAAATGTCTCTAAAAATGTGAGAAAACATTCAAGATGTCAACTAATCTTTTATATGACTATAAATCTAGGCAGGGCTATAAAAGGATGAACACATATGGAACAGCTGTTTAGAAATTAGGTAGGACTTCAGGTCCCTTTGGTAAGATTTTAGCAGAACAAACACCATTCAGAAACTCACTGATTTGTTTCAAAGATATAATTAGAACCAAACAAGTAACTTGAAACAGGAGATTAGATTATCTTTCAAATCAGATATATCTAAATCATACCATGCAGTGAAAAGTTTGGAACACAAAGGAAGAAGGAAAGAAGGAATAATAAAGCCCTAGAAAGAAAGGAAATTATTTTATGCATATTTTGATGGATTTTGAGTAGATATTTTTTCATCTGCCTATGACTCTATTATGACTGATGTTTTTCTAATTGTTTCATCTTTTACTTGACAAAAAAACCCACTAATGTATAAGACAATGGAAAATGAGACGGTCCTCAGTCATATATTTCATTGAGTTAGCTAACAAAACGAATGACAAAAATCTAAAGGTATAAAACATACATGATTGACTCTACCAAATATCAGTCTTATTCAATATGTACCATTCTGAGTAATCGTTTTTAAAATCATGAGAATTTTACTCCATTTCGAAGTGAATCGGAGGAGTGACTGCACTGGTAAGTGGACACATTCTCCAAAGTCACCCTGCATCCTAAAATTCCTAAAGCACAAACTTTGTTAAAATAAGAGCAGGGTTGAAAATGTGTTTTGATGGAGCTCATCCAACTCCATTTATCAATGGTACACTCCTATTGCAAAAATTACTCACTTGTTAAAAAAATTCCCAACTGCTAGAATGCCAGAAAATGAAAAATAATGGAATCTAGTCCAATCCCAGCTAAGGTATAAATCTTCGTTACTTGTTAGCACATACCTGACAAATACTCTCACCACCCCCAAATATGTAAAGAAGTTCAGAAGTCAATATAACAGCTTTTCAGGATATTGTTTTGGATGGAGTCTATGAGATATAGTATTTTGTAATAAATCTATGATCAGGCTACAAGTTTAAAATCCAACCTGTGTGTGCACAGTACCATTCCAAAGGAGAAATGGGATCAGGATGGCTTCATCATTACCAGCTTCTTCCCCACTACCGTTTTACAGTTTATTTTGCTCTGTTCTAATAGGGGTATCTTTCTGTGTCTGCCTGCTCTTAGACAAGGGAGCGAGATAAGAAGTCTGCTTAGAGGAAAGTGGTTTCATCTGTCCCCTTGTTTCCTGCATCGGCACACAATGAAGGGAACTGCTATTAATCTACGCGTTCGACTTTCCTGTAACTGGTGACATTAGTATTCATATGTTATATCTCTTCATTAACATCTGTTAGTATGAAAACGTATAAATAAGTCTCTCATATTTCAGAAAAAAAATTATGGGAATATGTGAAAATACTTGTAATAAACTGAGGTTATGTGCTGCTTACCTGTATGAATAAGGAAAAGAAACTGAGAGAGATAACCTTTCTCCCCTTTCTTTCCCTGGTCTCTGCAGTATGTGGAAGTAGAGGAACAAGAGGGCAAATGTTATGGAGAAAAGTAATTTTGTTCATTAGACCAAGTGATAAAGTTGGCAAAGAAAAAGAAATCTTTTGCCCACAAAAGCCTTTCTTCAGAGATAAATAAGCACCAAAGCACCTCTCCCTGAATTGCTGGTTAGGGAGTAAAAGATGTGAAGAGTTTCTTCCCTGCATCCTATTTCTGCAGCTGCACTGAGCACAGCAATGCGTGAAAGTTTCAAAGTCACTTATCCCTGTTAAAGTTATACTGTGATAATGCAAATATTAATTGCTAGATGGTGCCTTGCAGGTAAAATTGTCCTTTCTTCTGTGGTTCCACTGAACATTACAATGACTCATCCTGAGAATGTGACTAAAGGACAGTCAGTCACAGCTCACATCCTCCTTTGTTGCCTACTTGCCCTAATGCCTAAACATCTTGTCAAATTTAATACAAGTCAAACAAGACAGACACAGGGTTAAACGTCATTTTCCTAAGCCAGCATGTTTATTTCAGTAACAAAAGATAGCAAGATTGTTTTAGAAATACGTTTGATCCTTGGTAACTAGTACGGAAACAGTACACACTGCCTACAAACTTCATCAGGATGAATATATACGCAATTTTTCTTCAGAATATTTTCAAATGGCTATTTAACCATATTTTAAAAGCCAATATGCCTGTGCCAAATAAGGCTTTTAAAGACCTGCATGACACCGAGACATTACAGCCCAGTCTTACATTACATGTGGAAATTGTTTCCACAACTTGGAGCTAACCATGTATCAAATGTGTTAGGACAATTGTTCCAATCAAATTTCTGTTTCATATGGGAAATTCATCCTTGAATTCCCAAGGAGCAATTTCACACTAAAATAGTCACAAATACTATTTTAGCCTTTTTTATTATACCCTCTATCTGATTTTACCCGGCTTGTTGTTTTAAATCTAAATTCAGGGACATATTTGTTCAGCATAATAAAAAGAAATAGAAAAAAAAAAGCGAGATAACCGTTGGTTGAATTTCCATTAGTACTGAGAACCAGTAGAATAAAATGACTTTGCTTTAACATAGGAATCTTAAAGGTCTAGAGTCAGTTGGATACTGTAATTATTATCAGAGTTCAGAGAAAGACATACTAGATCTTATAGACCATAGAAGATATCTTCAGCTTTTATAAAAGCAAGAAAGTTCAAACAGGTCCAAATTCCTATAAATAAACAAGACTGTATTACAGTTTTGTGTGAATGTGTCAAGTCTTGAAGAGCCAGATTGTGATCCTGGTTTTGTGCCCACAGCGGGAATTATGAGGCTGTTCAACATTCATGCTGCCTACATTTGCTGCCTATGTAACTGCTATCAAGATTAGACACAAGGAGCTTCTATAGGACCGTTATTCACCCTTTTTACAGGTGGATGGAAAAAATATAAACGATATAGAGTTCTCCAGCATACGGGCTGAGTAGTCATATAAAATTATCTGCTCTAAATGAAAGATTGATACATAGTGGCATATTTCCCTACCTGAAAAAGAGTGTGAAAGAAGTGTGAGAACACAGAACTCTGGGCCTTTGAGTCATGGCGTGACTTTTTTTAGGCTTGTGCATTATCAATGTTGTTAACCTATGAGTGAATCCTAATTTAATCTTTGCACAATGCGAAAAGAACCCACTCATGGCCTCTGGTATCTGCAGTTCCGTCTCTCCTAATAAAAAAAAAAAAAAAAGAGGAAGGTTGCTCAAGCACTAGACCTCCAGTCATCTACACTTGCTGAATTGGTAATTATTTCTCTAGTTATGCTTTAGACTGCTGCAAATATCTTTCTTCAAATAAAGTCTGAGCAGGCTTTTGGAGACAGTTTGCTTCATGAACTGATCCCAGAAGTCTATGCAGATGAAACTCTGTCAGTTTTCTGCCAGTTTTTCCTCCATATATTCTATGCAGTCCTTCAATACCATCCTCACAGACTACCCACCCAGCTGCACTTCACAGATCCTCTTGTCACACATCAAAACTTCCAATACATGATCCTCTGAGTTTCCTAATATAAAATGCTATTATAGGAAGCTTCAAGGGAGGGAGAAAATCACCTGCTCCCAATCCTTAGATCTGTAACATAAAAGTGATCTCTCAGGGCCTTAAGGGTTTAGCTGAAACACATAGGCAAGTACTACGCATTGTGGATCTGATAAACCTACACAAGGCTGGTTATCTCTAACCACTGTGGAAATGAGCTAGTCCTTTTCACTTGATCTCAGAAACTGAGACTCAGTTCTCAGCAACTCTAGCTCCTTGACTATTTTTCACTTAGTAGTGTGAACAGAGTTTCAGGTTGGTGTCACATTCACTGGCCATTATTATCTAACTTTCCCCTGCTAACTATCTATTAATTTCTTATGAAAAATACCAGTAGTACAGCACTTCCCTGAGAAAGCAAAGATGTGAATATGAGGATCCATAAATACAAATCATAATTTTAAAAAAGCAGACATTTACATTATTTGGGGGTCTTTTACACAGATACTGTTAATGATATTCTTCTTCAAATGCACTAACAGATGACTGTAACAACTTCTAGTGCTATTGTGAAGACAGACCTCTCTTTTATAAGCTGAACACTCCAGTCGTCTTCCCACTCATTACATCCTACATGTCGTCAATCTTAGTTTCAAAAACTGTCAATCAGAAATGCAGTGGGTGATATGTGTAGCATGTTTTTTAACCACACCAAGGTGGGCATTTCTTTAATTTTCCTTTATTCTCTTGATTTCGAAGTATGGTGTGTCTTACATCCATAAAAGCAAACACAAAAGTACATAAAAAACAGTGTTTTGAAAACTGAAAAGAGAACTTTGGTAGAGTAACCCTTACAGGTAATCAAAGTCTTAATGCTAGTCAGATATTATCCTGATTATTTAATACAGTGGTTCCAGATATTATAATTACCTCTTTAGTCTTAAGGTTATTGATTTAGTAAGAGTAATCATGAAATAGTAACAAAAGCGAGAAAATAACAGTCACATTGTGACTTCTACAGTTACATTGGTAGCTTTGATCAAGGTGCTGGGAGAAGAAGAAAAAGAAGGAGAAGGAGAAGGAGGAGGAGGAGGAGGAGGAGGAGGAGGAGAAGGAGAAGGAGAAGGAGAAGGAGAAGGAGAAGGAGAAGGAGAAGGAGAAGGAGAGGGTGTCACAGGGGTGGGGAAAAAAAGAGTGTATCAGATGAGTGATTAATCTGACTCAGTATGGGAGTTTTTATGTTTTAACACTAACACAATAATTGTTAATATTGTTATAGAAGTACAGATGTCTTATATAACACTGTAAACTACAAGCAAAATGCTGCTTTTATTTAATTCACCAGTGGAATTTCTGTGGAAGATTGTTTTTTGAGGAACCACAGAGGAACTGTTTGAGGAACCACATTGTTGACAAATCCTTTGAACGATCTCAATAGGCTTACTCACTGCCATTGGTATCAGAAAACGGCAGTTTTGCTGATCCTCTGATGACATGTAATTTAAATAGCTTGCCAGACTTGCTGAGCTGGTTTGCTTCAAAGGCATTAAGGCTGACCAATTGGTGATCTATTACGGTATTACAGAACTGGTATTGAAATTATTTTAGCAGTAGGTACACGCAACAAAAAATTTTCAACTGAGAGAAATGAAAACAAAATTGTACTTTCTCTTCTGGTGTTAAAAAAATATTTTCTTCCTGTCTTCCCTAGTAGCTGAACTTTTTTCAGGGATGATTTATGGAACTGCTTGCTGAGGTACTTTGGCAACAGGGCACATTTCCAGTTCAGACCTGAATGACTTCATAGATTTTGTGTGATGATCAAGAAGTTAAGCACTGATGGTGGCTCTTGCATCTTTAAACATTTCTCTACTTACACAGTTTGAAATAGCTAAAGACTTCATGTCTGACAAATGTTACTTGTAATGAAAATATTTACATACTCCTAACCACAGAGACTGTCAGATGTTGCTAAAATTACTAGTGCTGCACAATACTGAAGTCAACATAAATGATTGTCAGCCACCAAAAGAAATAGGTTCTGTGTTCCAAAAAGCTTTATCAACTCTAGCTTCTCATCTTTTTAAAACTTCTTTTTGTGCCTCTAAAAGTACCGACTTTCTTTAATGAGGTGTTATCACTTCTCTTTCAGTTCTTGACACACAGGATACCAAGAGAATAGACAGTTTTTCTATTTGTATGACTGCTGTTTTCTTCAAGGACTCTTTGAAATATAATCTATTTTATGGCTAATCCTTTAGTTTAATTCCCTATTATTGGCATAACTTACAAGGAAGAGGTTGCTAAATAGCATTCACCCTATTAAGGGGCAAAGTTAAGGACCTAGAGAATGCAGATATGATACAGATGAGCTTTCACACCCCAATATTTTGACACTATATTTTGGACTTTCTCATAATTCTCATCCATAACTTGCTTTTCAAGGCTTCATTGCTTTATTTCTAGTGAGAACCAGATACCTGTTCCCTGTCTAGGGAATGGCAGATACAAAAATCTCTTGATTATACCTCTGTGTCACCATTTGCTGCATGTCACAAGCAGAAATGAAGGTCATTTCTAACAATGAAGTTTGAGAAGTAAACTAATAGTTCATGTGACCAGAGTCACAAGTGGAAATCACTTAAAACACTAAAAAAAGTGTGGACAAGATGGACTAGAGCTTATTTCTGAGCAATACGTCACAGATTGCTGCTTTTTCATATATGTTCTGAAGTGCTTTGGACCTCAGCTTGCCTTGCCTTTCCTGCTTTTGCAAGCACTTAGAGGTTTTAGGAAAAGACACTATATAAGGACTAGATCTGTAGTTCAGTGAGATGCCTGTGCATTAAAGCAAGGGAAACTTAAGACAAAGGAATACAAGAATATGCAAAATTAAGTGGATGTTGTACATTCTCTAGCTCCTTCTCTGTCCAGAAAGCAGTAAGATGAATGGGATCATCTTCATCTGTCTGGAGTTGGCGAACCAAAGTAAGAGTGGGAAATAAGACTAATTTGTTGTTGGTACTTGCCAGTAGCAATCATCACAATCCTAGTGCCAAGGTGGCACAGAACTGATTAAGACTTCCTAGGACCACACACCGCCCCTTGTAATGCTCAAATAGGAGCAATTCCTGTTTCCATTTACTGAGTTGTATCCTGGAGATTAACCTACTCCTAAATCAACAACTAAAAATAGCTATTTCTCTATTATATGTTACTAGAATAACCAGAAACATATGTTGATCCACAAAAGTTAATGCGTTAACTTTCCACTTCATAAGAAAGAGACAAAAGTGGAAAGAGGAAACGTAATTAGTAGCACTCTTGGAGAAGGAGAAAGGATAACTCGACATTCTGTCCACATCCAATTGCTATATAGTGTGATTCTTCAAAACTCAGCTGAATTGCTTCCTGTTTCTCTTTCGTTTTAAAACATGGTTATTCAGACATTGAATAAACGAACTGAGAGATAGCAAGAAGTTTTCTGCGTTGTAAAAATCCCCTGGAAAAAATATACTGGAAAATTGATTAAATCATGCAAGTGATGATGAATTCAACAGTCTTTTAAAACTTGGTATTTATAGAATAATGTGTGAGTATAAGCAATTTTAAATCCTTACCAATTCATTCAGCAGGGAGTAGATAGTGAAAAGGAGATCTTTAAGCTTAAAACCTTTTCAGCATTAATTTTTCACTCTGACAAAAACATCAAGTAAAAGAAGGTTTTCCCAAGTACTAAAATAGGCTGTGGCAAAGAAATTGGCAAAATGGTGAAAGACTTACATGCCAGATGGCTGTGTTTTCATGTTCAAATAGAAGTGTGTTGTAATTCCATTCTTGTGACTGCAGTTCTTTACATAAAAGACACCAAAAATAGAGTGTATCAGAAAACCTTATTCTACTCCGAGTATCAGTTTCAGGAGTCCCAGTGCATAAAAGGAAACGACTGACTACATCAAAATTATATGATAAGTTCAACATCTTTGTACAATAAAAAATTAAGCACAAGCTGCACAAAAGGCTATCTAAAGCTATCTAACAAAGAAACAATAGGTACAATTTTGCATTTGAGCTCCTACCCTTTTTTCTAGGCATTAGGTGTCTTGTTCAATTACAGCAGATTTATCTTTTGAGAGTCCTTAGATGAACAAAATGTGCCTTTTTAAAATAGTGGTTAATTGCCCAGTTTTGCACATCAATTTACACAGAAATCTAGAAAAGGGCTCAGCTCACTGAAAGATATTCAAACCTACACCTCAGATTTATCCCTCCTACTGAAGTTGTGCTACAGTTCAGCCATGTGTGCAGGAGTTCCCCGGCCTGAACAAGAGCATGCAATTTCTGTAACGTAGTAGACAAAGCCCTTTGGGTATGGTCTGAATTTTGCATTTGTTCATTTCATACCAGAGATACCCTGAACTGAAAAACAAATATGAAGAGAGGGCATTTTGGAAATTTAGGGGTTCAGCTTCCTCCTGCCTGTTCTTCTGGCCAAGATCCCCTCTTAGGCAATGCAACAGAGATTGGTGATCACCTTAAATTTGGTAATCTAAAATGAGAGTTACTGCATTGTGAACTAGTGACATTGTGAACATACAGACATTCTGAAGTGTTGTCTTGAATGTACAAGTTTAATTTCTGCTTAAAGTCCACTTTGTCCAATAAGAATGTCACTACCAATACTTTATTCAAGTATCTGAAAATTTATATTCTAATGCTAGGCAAAACTCTTTCAGCAGTATTTTAAAGAGCAGAGTCTGAAATGACAGATCTTTCCAAAACAAGGGAACGCTTCAAATTTGTTACAGACATATGATTTCTTGTGGTTAAAGAAATTTGAAAGGAAAGGAGGTTTATGAAGGCATATTCTCAAAAGTCTTATTAATTTATTTTTCTGTCTGATCTCTACAAAGTGAACCAGGAAAATATGTCTTTTTAGAATACAATTCAGGTTAGTCAATACAAGATGAATATTAATGTAATTTTCTATTCTTACTGAGGATACTTTCACTAAAATAAAATTTCTTGCAGGAATTTGGATTAAGGGGAACGTAAAGACAGAAGTACAATTTTCTAATACCTGGATAGAGCTAGGCAGAAATAGGCTGTTTTGGCAAAAAGAAAAAATGCGGGGAATTAACAAGCATGTTAAAAATAAAGGTAATAGAAATTATCAAGAGTAACCCTGAAATGTATTGTATCACAGGATTGAGAAAGAGTGGCCTTTGAAAATAAGGCCTTCTTCTGGAAATAATTTACAATAGAAGGAAACTGTTATTTAATTTTTCATTGTTATATCAGAGATGCATTGAAAATGGAAAATTAAAGTATTCTGAACATTAAAAGCTGACTAAATGTATGAGAAGTGAAAGATATTGCCACAAAATATCTTCAAAACCAAGGAGGTATACAAAAAAGAAAAGGAGCTGATTGTGGTGTTCATGTGCAGGAATATTTGCAGATTTAAGGCAAGATATGAGAATGGTGTTTCAGGGTATGTCTCCTCAGGACATCACTGCCATACAGATACAGTTGACAAGATACATGTGAGCTAAGTCACCCATGCATGCTGTCAAACATCTTAGCACTCTATTTCACTTCACTCTGCACTTCATCGACTGTTCACACTGCTTGTATGACAGTTTGCTCCTGTGCTTTCTTTTGAACTGGCACAGCTAGTTTTCTCTCAGGGAAGTTTTAGGGGGGCATAATTTACTCCAAAGTGAACCTATAGGCAATATGAACAAGAGTGCAACAGGTCTGTCTCCACATCTGTACCACTACAGTCCAACACACATGCAGGCAGATACACACCAAGTCTTCCACTGCAAAGCGAGACCTTGACTGCCCACAAGTTTTCACATCATACTTCCAGCCATGCAACACACACTTTTTGGTATACTTCTATAGTAACTCCACTTACAGGCTACACAGGGCCTTAGCCTTCCCCAGTCACCCTCAGCCCTATGGGCATGGATGACTATAGCAATATATATCTCCTGTGATGTCAGAAAGAGTGCAGAGATATTAGTCACACATTATTTACACATTAGTCACCCTTATTAGCGGTTTTATTGCAACAAGTACAAACATATTTAGAAGATCCACTCCTATGCGTGAATTAATACAGCAAGGTTCATATAAGAAGACAAAGCTTGATGGGTTCTGTCTGCTGTATGCTGTGTACACACATTGATAGTTTCTCAAAACAAGTAAAATAAAAGGTGTAGGAGTTCAGTATTCACCAGGGACAAGCTCCCAGGGCTGCAGACATACTTGGTGAATTGCTGAAAAATGATTCAGTTCTGAACACAAAAGCTTCACAGTCAGTGTCATACATTTCATATTACATAACAATTTATTAAAACATATCTTAAAGTTATTTACCAAGGAACAAACTGTCTTCCGAACACTAGCACTACCATGAGAAAACCTAACAAATGCATCATGAGTTTTTCATCCTCTAACTTCTTTACCTATTCACTGCAAAGGGAGCCAGAGAACACGGCCAGAGAACAGTTCGAACAGACAGTCCGTTCATGGAGTAAATTTCTTCAAAATTCAGGGAGTATGTTTAATATCCAGGGCCCTTTGCAAATAAATGTATTTACAAATGTGTTAATATACTAAAGACAGCATGATAGGACTAAATGAAGATCCTGCAACCATTTCTATGTATATGAGCACTTATCATTTAAATTGTAACTCTTCTTATTGGTTGATATTTACATAAAGCTAATACACAGCAATCGTGTTATCTGTCTTCTCACTCAAGTAGATATACCTGAACTAAAACCACGTTTTATAATACTGATTGTATCTCTAATAGGTAGTGACAGGGCAGCACCACTATTTATGCTTATGGCCAAATAATTAATGTTATTTTCATTTTATCTAAAATAGTTCATATGAAAATGACACAACCTGAAACTAGTTAAATAACTGAAAAACTGCTAAAATTTATTTGAAAGGATTTGAATATTTACCATATTATTTATCTCTTTTCCATAGTTACAGGGAAATTTTACAATACTTAGATAGTAAAAACAGATCAGGGGAAGAGTACAAATGAAGAACTATTTCTGCTTATGGGGCCAAAATGTATTCTATGGCAAGTTTGTCTCTTTCCTGAAGCAACCCAAACCAGAAATAAGGGTGAGAAAGCAAAAACTCTTAAAAAATGAGGTTTCAGTCTTTATGGCTTTGACACTATGCTGGCTTTCTCCCAAGTTTTCTGTAGAACAGTGCATGGAAGCAAAATGTTCTGCACTGCTTCTAGGACATACACTTTTCTTTGCCAAGCACACCAGGGCTCAGTAGCAGTCACAAACAGTCACACGCAGTCAACACACCATCAGTGTTTAAATCTAACCTAAGAAAATGCAGTCATGAAATTGAAGAGAAATCAGCGTTCATGTCTTGAAGAAGATTTGAGTCAAACCTACCTCAATTTAAATCATTGGCTCAGAGAATTCAAACATTTCTGTTATGTTTAGAACAGTAAGCCACTCCCTCCAGTAGTGCATGAAATAGCCATTTCTTCTTCCTTTCTTCCTTTTCTTTGAAATCAGCTTCTTTCACCATAGGAAACATCCTCGCAAATTGTGAAGTGCGAAGAGTTATTAAGATAAGTTAGAGAAAGAGGAGGGAATACAAATTGGGAACTCGAAGCCTAATTCGTGTGCCTGAGGCTAAAAGAGAATTATATAATATAAGGTTTCCTATATCAGACACACTATTATACATTAAACGAGAAAATGCCTCCAAGAAATTTTTATGGTAATGCTTTTTCCTTGGTTAGCAATGCCAAGATACAAGCATCTTTGAAAAAATGGAACAAGAAACTCCTGTTTATTCCATGCATCTTAATGTCTCGAATTGTAGAAATAATACACTAAGATTATTATATCTTTTACATGATTTAAAGGGGGAGGAATTAATGAAATGCTAAAATCTGATGAGAAGTCTCAAAAACTTACTTACTAAACTTACACATTCTTTTGCTGTAATGATAACATTTTAAAAAGCCTTTACTGAGACCAGAGAACTGATTTTTCATCACAGCAGTCTATCTTTGGGAAAAGAAAATTATTTGCTATAATCTATATTCAATATACTCTTTCACAACTAGAAAAATAAAGTACATCAATAAAAAATCATTTAAAAATAGAAGAAGGTGACAGCAGAGAGAGTAATTCCAAAAGCAGCAGCTGCTTCTGGTCATACAGGCTCAGCATAAAATTATTCTTTAGGACATTTTTGCACTGCACTGAAAAGTTTAGAGCACATTGTATGTGGAAGATTTAGGCAGCAAAAGTTTGGAAGATTTTTCTTCCTTTGTTATTATTAGGGTCATTTGTAAGGCCTTTGGTCTCAAGATAGGTAGGGAGGGAGTTTTCTACTGCCATCTGTTGATGAATTAGCAATAAAATTGAAGTCCACAGGAGAACAAGATTGCTCCCACCACCCTTTGGTGTGAAAATGGGAATTGAAGCTTGGAAAAAAGTCAGTTGTCTGCAACAGCTCTCCCCAGGAAGCTCTTCAGGACTCACCAGAAATGCATGCAAACTTCCAAGGACATGGAAAGAAAGACAGACAAGATTCTGTTTTGCAGTTAGGGCTTTGCTTAAAGGCCATGCAATGGAACCCGTCCTGCTGCCAAAGGTTTTTACGAGGAAATGATACATAGGTGATTGCAGGAAGGCATCTTTGCAGTAAAAAAGCACTTTATTAAAGAAGCTTAGGGCAGCAGCATAAAACTTAATTTGCGGTTGTTAACATCCACTCTGACACGTCCTGAAGACTTCAGAAGCTAGCCCAAAAGTGCAATCAATGAAAATACTGCTTTAAATACACGTAGTGTCTCACAGTTACAATATAGCAAAAAGACAAAGAAAAAGAGAAATATATTCAGACACAACGTTTGAAGGATAGTGATTCTAGTTGAATAACAACATGAGGTTTTGGCAAATAGTTTTTACAAACCCACAGACTGAATAAGCCTAATTCTGTATCCGTTACCAATATGGGGCAGAAATATAGTAAGATTAATACTGCAATTATGAGGGGGGGAGTTATTTTCATAGACATACCTTCTGAATACATGATCTTTGCAGAGAATTATAAATTGACTTTCTGCATTAAAGTCTGATTTATAAGAAAGCACATTTCTAGAAGAAGCCTAACAGATCTACTTTTTCTGCTTGCTTTTAGCAGCAAGTCAGCTTTTGTAACACCCTTTCTTCAGTATTAACTGTAACTTGACTTAACATTCATCACTACTTCTACATTGCTGGGAGGAATTTAGTTAATCGTCCATTTCTTTATCTTTTCTAGGAAAAAAAAAAGGGAAAGTCTTACATAAACCTTTTAGAATTTTAAAATGAACTGTGACTAGTAGAAATCTGCCCCAAGTACCAGTTTAATAGCTGCAAGATAGTAGAAAAAGTTAATACCTAGCTTCAACTGCTCATTAATAGAATGAAGTATATTGAGTTATCCTTGAGGGAAGTTTATTAGTTTCTGTTCTGCTCCTTGCTTCACTGCTGATGTGACACATATCTCCAGCCTTACTGGCTGGGATCTGGTGATTTACAAAACTCATGGGGTGGTAACTGTTCTTATGAAAAAACAGTTAATTTGCTCCTGGGACACTTTTTTGTCCCAAGCTGTCAAAGATTTGGGAGGCTTATAGAAAAAAAAATTCATTCAGTGAAAAAAAAAAATCTCAAATTAAAATTGAAGTTCTCCCCCTGAAATCCAAATACTTCACAACAAACACAAAGGACTGGTAATTCTGAATCTGAATGATCACTCACTCCATAGTGCAACCTAAAAACTGATCCCCTTGTAAACTGTTTAGAGTATTTAGACTTGATCAATAAAGCACCATCGAAAGACCTAGCTGCCTGAGAGTATCTCAGATCTCCAGGATACACTGTCTGCTGACACCAAACTACAACCAGCATCAGAGAAGTAGAGAAGTGATATGACAAACGGAGATTGGCTTCTCTAATATATTTTACTGTGATTGGAGAGACAAAACACTGGTACCAAGGTTTTCTGGACTACTTTCTCTCCCATTTCCCATTTCTTCACATGACTGTACTTGATCATCTTCTTTCCTGCAGTTTGCTACTGCTGGCAGCATCCTTTGATCACAGAGCCTAAGTTAATACGTTCATTGGATTGCACTTTGTTCCGTGCCTCGTCTTTAATGCTGGCACAGTTCTCTAGTGAAAGCACCCTCACTCATTGGAAAACACTGAAGTGCAATTGGTGTTTTACTAATTGTTCACATAAACAAGTGGCTGATACATTCTTCTGGAGCTTTCCCCACATAGATTATTGGGTTCTTTAGTGCAATGTTGATATGTGTTTATTTGCTTTATAACTCAGTCCGGTACTTGCATCTGAGTGAACTTTGCCTGTTAAGAGGCCCAGAGAAGGCATTTTGTTTTTCTAGGCCTTTTAAATGGAGGTTAAAGTTAGATGTCCCTGCAAAGGCCAAGCAGAGCTCCAAAAATTTCTTTCAGATAACTTGACGAAAAGAATAATAGTCAAAGCTTCTGATTTTGACATCCAAATACAAATTCCAGAGAAATATTTGATTATTCAATTTCCTTCAGCTTTTTTCTCCATGAAGACGTTTCTTCCCAAATCTGTTGGGTGTTGGGTCTTCATAAAGTAGTGGCTAAATTTTCCCAGAATGACCAATTCTTTATCTGTCTAAGCACTACGGCAGTGAACAGCCCAGACTTGGTCACATATTTGATGCTTCCCTTGATTGTATGTGAGAGGCAGAGTCTTGTAATGTTTTCCTTATTTCCTCTCCCACTACCTCCGTAACACAGTTAACCTTCACACTGAATGAGAATAGCTGGGTACAGCTTCCTGCATGGATTCTCAATTGCTGGCAATTTAGTTGGCCAGATGGGGTTTCTGCGGAGAAATGCAAAGACTAAGTGTGCCCCTGCAGAGCTCTGGGCTCCTGCTGACTCAGCAAGTGAAGGACACGATCAAACAGCACAACTTTCACATCTTTTCTCACTTTCTTTATACCTCCTTCTATTTTCCCTCCTTCCATGCATCCAGGGCTGATTTCAAGAGATTTTTTTTTTTTCCCCAATTAGGAACTGCAGTAGCTTGAAATTAAGAGAATCTTTACCAGCCTTACTCCAAGTTCCTACAGGAAAATGAGACATTGCAGAGACTAAAGCAAGCCATGAAGCTTTAGCAGACGCGTGAAGCAGAAGCAGTGTGTGTAGATAATATGAAATGGTAGCACAGGACCAGGAATGGTGGATAGTGCAGTGTCTGCATATTGTCTCTGTAAGAGTAGCAGAGCGAGCCATCAATTGGTTTCTGCTCTTACTGTTACTAGAAAAGCATTAAGAGCAGGAGCAGCAGCTGAGATATAATTTTTTCCAGAGAAGCTTTAAAAAGACTAAGTGAGGGCAGATATTGAGGGAAATGAGATTTAAGCCCCATTATGACTGGAAATGTCTTCAAATAGAGTAATTTTGAAAATGTGCTGAGGCACCAGCCCATTTAAAAGTCATGGGAACTTATTCATTAACCACATGAAAGGAAAGTCCCCTAATACACACTTACATTTACAACTGTTTGACTTCAGAATGACTTAAATTGGTACTTAGATATTTTTAGAAAGGATAGACAACTCTAGAAATCAAAACACTTAAGAAAGCTAGCCAGTCAAACAAAACATCTTATCAAGAGCAGGCTACAAGCAAGTGGGATTCTGGCCGCAATATACTTGTACATCAAATATGAAAATCTGGTTCTCTGTCAATCTTCTTTAAAATGGAAATGTGCCCTTTTTTTAGAAAGATATGCTTTTTCCTCATAAATACAGCCACAAAATGGGAATATTTTTGCCGCTCTCCAGTTTGCAATTAGTCTTAAAGAATCGTTAACAGAAGTATTACTGTTGTAAATATAAGGCAAGAGCTGAATATATAAAAGCTTCTTTTTCCCTATATAAAGAGCAAAATATTGTTCTTAAAATAGTATCTCATGACAGATTAGTCCTTCGTCTGGCCCGGGGGTCAGTTTTTGAATCAGCAAGTTAAATGAGTCAACACCCTTGACTGGTGGTTTTGATGACAGTGCTTGTGTGGTGAGAAAGGACAATTACATGGGCTGTGCTCAGTCTCAGACCTTACATTTCCAGCATGACTGAGGATCCGTAATAGTGCTTCTATTCTTCTACAGGCTTGATGTCTAATCCTTCTTGCTAAGTAAAACCAAATTATTTACTAAAAAGCTTCTATTTCTGCTTTTAAAGTGCCTATAACAGAACCAAAAGCAGCCTAAATTACTAGTTCCAAGTCTTTCTACCAATGATTCTAACCTGAGAAAATTAACCATATTATGTACATTACTGACAAATAATTTTGATGCCCTATTGACAACTCAGTTTATAGAGCTTTATATTTGTCAGCAGCTGCTTGCCAAATATTTTCTTGCTATTGTCAGGTAACCATATATACACATGAGCATATGTATTTAAGTCGGGTAGGAATCTCTGAAATTGGGCCTAGGCACATCAGTTTGTCTGGCACAACCTCCTTCTATTTCTCTCAGTAGGAAAATATTGAGTTTACTGACCTATGTCCTCAAGATGCTTTCTTCCTACCTGACATATAGCATAGTGGACGCAAGGCTTGCTGTAAATTGGACAAAGAGTGGAAATGTAAACAAGTTTTGCTGGAGGAAAAGAAGGAAAAGAAACTTAACTAATTCTGTAGCCTGATAGTTAGGATATTTAATTGAATAGAGGGTGGCTGTATGTCAAATGACTTTAAATAAATTTTGTAAACTGCTGATATGTTTTACGTTACATATGCGTTTGAGAATAGCAGAGATGCCCCTGGTAGAAGGGAACTGGTCAGGCTTCTTTTTCACAGGTAGGTATTCCAACCTAACCTAACCCCAGTAAAGTTACTGAAGGCAATTTAACTGGTCACCCAAACTTTTGTTTACAGAACAATATGTAGTTGCCATTACATCTGTGATGCCTCTCTGGACCTGACCCTTTCAAATTCCTTTCATGGAATCCATTTAATGTCTGAATCTTCTATCTTTCAATTCTTTCCACTAAATTATGTTCCATCTGTGAAGCCTATAAAGCTTTAATCATGCCTTCTAACAAATGTTATCACACTTATATAGCAAAAGGTGCCCAGAGAGAAGACTAGAACATTTGGGAACTTCTACCATCTGTGAATCTCCCACTTAGGCTTATTCAAGAGTCCTTCCCCCAACCCAGTTTCTTCTTCTCCAAAGGGCTGTATACATAAATACATTTCCTTTTGTAGAGATAGGGATTGTTGCTACCTACAATAGAAATTACTGTATGCCTCACAATTATATTAAAAAGATATTATTAGGGTTTAAAAATTAAATACTCATTTCATAGTTAAAAAAATCACTGAAATGAAGTCAGAGGTGGAATCACAGTTCCTCTCACTTTTAGTGGTGCAACCTGACGTAGACTTTCATCAGAGTCATATTTCTTCGCCCCAAGGCTCCTTCTTACTTCATTGTACAGAACTGACCTTCTCTGAAGTGAAATCAAAAGGAAAACAGTGTTTCATAGTGTTAGAACTTCATACGATAAAGCTGGAGACTGATAGGCACTTCTGTAATATGATTCCCATATAATATTAAGTAACAGAACAAAGCATTTTGATTGTGATTTCACCTATTTATGAGTTCTTACCTGAAATCCTGAGACTGTTTTGCAGAACAGGGAGCATGTCCCAACATACCTTATATCAGCGAAAGTTTTGGTCTGCACATGCAAACGTTATATAATTCCAAGCACTTCCCAAAATACGGACCTAATTAGATATTCTAAACTGGTGGATATTTTTGACCCACATCTCTGTGTTACCTTCCCATTTGTAACACTGGAATCACAATAAACCCCAGTATAATACAGTTCTTCACAAATTAAATAACATTTTTGAATTTTTTAGACAATGCAGTGATGTACATCATATAAAATAACAATTACTACTTCTGTGTCCAGGATGTTATTTGAAAAATTTACAGTAAATAAGACCTTGAGGCAAACAATGAACATGAAAAAAAAACTTTCTTACCAACTCCAAACTTAAGCATTTGTTCTGTGTAAAACTATTTTTAATCTACTGAAATGTATTTGTTTATTTATTTATTTAATACATATTTGTTCATTTGTGGTTTGTTAAATCATTTATTTATTTATTTGATTCCAAATTGAAATGCAGTGGAGAAATAGTACATGAACATGCAATTAGATTGTAGTTACAACATTGCACAGGACAGTGTAGTGACATCTCAATTAAGGGCCTGCTGACATCATTATTCTGGAATTCTCTGGGTGTTTAATCTGGCAATATGAATAGCATTCCTGATAATAGATTTTGCGATTTTATATTGATTTTTTTGCTATATCATTTCCCATCCAAAACCCAAACAAACAAACTCAAAACAGAACAAAAGATTTATCATGTGGTGTATTAGTATTGCTCATGGTTGGTCATTAGGACGACATCATTTTGATTAGTGGAATAAGTCTTTGCTATTTGAACAACCACTAAACATATACAATGTTACCATTGTCTATGGAGCGCATGAATGGGGTAATTTTGTAGTAAATTTCACAGTTGTTTTTCAGCGTCATGGATACTTACGACAGTCAAAAACCTTTCTTCATCCTTTTCTCTCTATTCAAATCTAACTTTCAACCCTCTGTGTTCGAATATGGCACCCAAAAGAGAGGTCACATAATACTGGAGGAAAGTAGTTTCTGTGCAAAGAGCTGAAATTATCAAGAAAGTACTAGTCAATAACATGTAGGGCTATGCCCAACAGGAATGAAATCTTTGGGGAATATATTTTCTAAAAAATGTGAAGTCCTTGCCAACCTTATGTAAAATTCAGCTTTCAGCGGATAGCAATTTCAACAAACTTGGGTGGATGGATTTTAATACTCAGACAAAATATTCACAAAAGCTCGTCTCTTGAAAGCTCACGTTCATAGTAAAATGATTGAAAGTGCTGAAATTATTTAAATAAGTTTTTCTATAAATTTCATCATAGGTAAAATTATCTAGCTTTGTTGTCAGATATCATTGGATGAATCAGTTTGACTTTTTAAAAAATCTAACTATAGTTTCACACCTGGAAAGACAGCTAAAGCTCAATAAAGCAATAACAACTAAAAAAAAAGGAGTTATATTATTTGAAGTGTCATGAAGTCATAATAGCTGACGTTATCATTCTTACTTATTACTTTCAGAGTAGTAATAATACCAAGTTAAGTCAATAATTTCCAATAACTTCTTCCAACACTTTAGATGAAAACCAGAAAATTTCTCATTACTTTGCATACATGAACTTTTTGGAACTGTAGTAAATTATATATATATCCTCTTTAAATCACACTACGAGTCATGTAGTCTCCCTTGAGGGGAAAAAAAAGAAGAAAACTAGAAGTTTAGTACAAAGAAGCAAAATGTTTTTAAAAGTAAAACAAAATTTAATAAATAAAATATCAATAACTTAGTTAAAAAGGAGAATTACATATGTTGGTGCATAGTTTTAAAATTAAAATTGAACTCCCTCGGCTTTCTGAAATATGTTTTTTCTCATTTCTTCCTTATAAAATTTTAATTGTATTTCTTCATAAAATTAAAAAAACCCCACTTCCTTATCTTCACACACACACCGCCACCCATAACCGTACTTCTAATCCTCTCTTTCTAATCTTTCTCTCTAAACTTCTGTAAGGTACTTGACAGAAGAATCTTCATGGAATGATTTATGCTAGTATATAGATTTTGCTTGTTCATCAAAAACTACATATATATGTATATATACACTTTCTGTATATTCAGCCTGGTAACAACTGGTAAGTGGTAGCATCTCTTCATTTGGATTGACTTTTGACATTCTGGACAGCTCTGCTCCTGTAAAATGCCAAACCCACACATGTTTTCAGTTTCTTCTCACCTGGTTTTTCTTCTGTCTACACATTATTCAACTCTTTGAAAGTACTAAGTTCATTTTGGTCAGATATAGCTTCTTTCATCCTGGAATTATCTACCTACCTTTTCACTCTCATTGTCCTTCTTTCAATACGAAGCATTCATGTATGAAAAATAATGAACATGCAGATGAATGTTGTAGACCATGTGCCAGCAATATACATACAGGACAGACACACAGACCTGCAGGGGCAAAACAGCAGCATATGCAAGTAGTATATCACCTTCTAGACTAACAAAGTGTCAAATGTAAACCTTCAGATCTTACTCAGAAAATTGCTAAAAATCAATGGCTTCACTTTTGCAGAACATGCTATGAATAAGCAAAAAAATACTTAAAAATATAATTATTTATCTAGAGATACCAAATAAATTATCTGTTGTTTCGTCTTTCAACAAGGTTCATGATGTTGAAATGAGGAAAATGATCAATGAAAATACAGCTGTAGAAGAATTATCACATCTGAAATGAAATTAATTCAAAGACTACAAAATACTCAAAGCAAAGAGTTTTGATAACTTTCACTGCAGAATTCTGAAGGAATTAATACATATACCTGGAGGATCTAGAAAAAAGATTCATCTATTAGGACGATAATTTACAGAAAATAACAAATGGCCTGCCTACATTTGACGAGAGAAGCTGAAGTGGGGAAATATATAGATCTTCCATTATGATTTTTAGACGGTTTTAGAATGCAAAGCTTCAGAGTAAATTTTGAAGCAGAGAATGAGTAATGGCACAGAAGTAGAAAGCAAACTTAATAAAATCTATCACAAGGTATCAAAGAGTAGATAATATCATTTACCTGATATCTTTCTTTAATAATTTATCTTCTAAGGAAGACAAGATCTCACCTGTCTGGATTTCAAAACAGTTTTTGACACTATCTAGGAATAGTGTTAGTTAAGATTGATAAGATAAAGAAATGACTAATCAAGAGAGGACAACAGATTGTGTTAGGTGTTTGCATCCTTATGTGGAAGCTGTTAAGGGTTTTTTCATGGTCTGTCTTTTTGATACTTACATTAAAGACCAGATCACAAAAACCTGGAGCATGCACCTGAAATTTGCTGGTAAAACAAGTCTGAGGAACATCAAAATCATAAAAACATACAGGGAGAATCAGATTACCCTGATGACTTCTGTAACAGAAATGAGATTAAACTTAATAGTACAAAGAGCAATGTAACAAGAGTTTCAGTAATAACCTGTGAGTTCGTCAGCTGGAAATGACAAAGAAAGATCCAGCCAATATACTAAAGAAGGAACCAAAACATGATGTAGCTATGAAAAGTTCTAATACGGAGTATTAGACGAGGTATTTCTGGGAAAGAAAGGGATATTTAGTGTTATCACATCAGGTAGAATACATCTTCGTAATGGAAATCATGAACAATTCCTCTTCTCTGTATTAAAGAAAGATTTGCTGAAATCTTCACTAAAAGTGGTGTGGAGGTGAAGGGGAAGTCTGTCAGCACCATGTCAAAAATGTAGAACATAAATTCATGAGAGTAAATTGAAAAATCATGTATTATTTTGCAAACAAAATTAAAATAAGAGAAATGCTCTCTGTACACACATGAATGGGTAAAACAAGCCTGCGGATATTTATAGAAATATATCGAACTTTGAGCACAATATCCACAAAAGAATGTTATAGATATAAATTTTCTTTTCTAAATATGTTTTTTTATGCACTAGTGGAGGATAGTACTCAACACCCAAGGACCCATTGCCAGTTTATTCTGAGTCATAAACATGAACTCTGTGGTCAGGCAAAATAACATTCACACCACCAAGTGGTTTAATGGCATTTATTTTGATTAAAATGCACATCATTTACTTCTTCTCTCATCTGCTTAAGGTCTACAAGAATGCTTTAAACATCATTCACTCACTAGGTGCCTAATGCAAAGCTTATTTAGTCAAAGTACTTCCATTGACTTCTGTATGCTTTGGATTAGGTTCTATATCCTTACCCATCAACCAGCTGCTGCGGGCTTTCAGTTTTATCACAATATTAGTCTCCTTTTCTCTTTTCCCCATGATCTTAAAAGGCAAAGAAAGAGGTATACTTTGGTTTGCCCTGTCTGTTCTTTAATGTGCTTAGATTGCAGTTATTTCCTGCTG
>NW_010405222.1:396-4270 GCF_000710305.1 Buceros rhinoceros silvestris | reverse complement strand
TGCTGAGCCCTGGATGAGGTTTAGTTTGTTGAAGAGCAACTTTTTAATCATCTCACAGAATGAATGAACTGGAAGATATGTCAGGCTTCTATCAGGAGATGAAAAATGTGGAAACTTATCAGTACCTCTCTTCCTCTAGATATATTGTAGGTCATAAAAACCCACTCTGTACAGTACTTATTACTCTTAGAAAGGAAGCTAAAAATGTAATTATGCAAAGAATGATCACCAAGAAACTTTGCAAAATAGTTAAAGGAGGCATAAAAGTATGGCTGCCTGTGAATGGCAAAAAGTGCAAAAGAGGCATCAGGAGAACAAATTATTTCAAAGACAGGCTATGTAATCTTCCCCATGGGAGGGATGTCTACAACCCCTTCACTCTCTTTTTGGAAAATTAAGGTAGCAGTGTAAAAACATTTCAGAAGGAAAGCTGATCGGGGTTGTACTAGTGTATAGATCAGTGCTTATCAGCATAAAATATATTTGGCTACTGGATAGATATGACTAATTTTTTTGCTATTGATGCTTATAGGATCCTGTTTTAGGGTGATAGAAGGAATGCCTTCCCCAGACTCTCTCATTTGGGCTAAATGCCAAAGCTCTTTACTACACCTGTGCAGTACAGGCATAGATATATATGTTTGTGTTTTAATCCAGATGAGGGAAAGGTGCAAGAGGCTCCACCTCTTCACACTTGCTTTCTGTTGCTCACCATAAACAGTAGATTGTAGGAGGTGAGCAGCCCTTAACTTTTTTCAGTGAACAGTCATACCTCTGTTAACATCAAACAAAGGACTGAGAACAATATGGTATGCTTCTGCACGGTATGGCTAAATAAATGTTCTAACAATATGACCTCTAATGGTTCTAATGCTGCACTTTTCATATGAAAAGGAATGGCAAGACTGACACAAAGTACCTAGTAAAGCAGTTTTAATCATTGCAGAACAAGGCCAAATAGACTGTCTAATATGCATCAACAGCTTGGTCCTATTCTAAATTACTTTCCTTGCCACCATATTTATTTCCCTAATTTATAGTAACTGTGTATTTATATGACACTGATTTCAGCTGGAGAGCAATGATTATTTTTGATGAAGTGGACAGAAACATTAAAGCTCCCAAATGTACATGTGTAGACTTAAAAATTACACTTCAGGTATGACTAATATCATATATTGACATTAACTTACAGAAGGGAATAGAGTACCACAGAACTCGATTATCCATAACATCATTTGAATTTTAGTATAAAATATTTTTCCTCTGAACTCTGCAGCATTGTCATCTTGCTTGGATATTTTCTTTTCTACTCAACAGGCATCTGACACGGTAGATTCATGAAGACATGCCAGATCTTTTATGCTAACCTGAATTATATTAATAATAAATTAAAGCTGCACAGGATGCACTAAGAATATCAGGCAAAAGATTTTATGATCTGGTGATTCTCATTTAAAAATGAAAGGAAACTTTAACTCACAGTAAGGATATTTGCAGCATCCATAAAAACAAATTTTAAAAAACTGAAAAATGTAGAACATAGAACTGAAAAATAAATTAGATTGATAATTCTTCAAAACTGTGTAGAGGCAAAATGGTTTTACAAAGTCTGTGTACTCAGTTCTGTATATAAGGGATAACTGACAGAAGTAAGTGGGAGGAGGATCTTGAGAATAACTGTATTTCAATATATCTGTAACAGTTTTGTATATTTTACTGCTATCCATCAGATTTCATGATACAAGCCTTTATTCGCACGAGTAGTTCTCTGGAACACAAACTTATTTCAAATTTTCTTCGGAATGAGCAACTTTGACCTTCCAGTAGTCCGTTAAATAAAGCAGCAATGATTGTCACTTATTCAAAGATACATACTGAGGTGAGCCCAGAATATATATTAAAAAAAAAACCCAAAACAAAAACCAAAAACTTATAAAAGTGCAAAACTGTGGTCTGATGAACTTAATCTGGAAAGACCCATTTGTTCATGGCTTGCTGAGTGACTGAGCAGGTCATTGCTCATTGCTTCCTTTTATCTCATAGGGATAATTTACGAAGCACTTTGAGACCTCCAGTGTGCTCACTATTGATAGCAACTTTGGGAACATATAAAGGAAGTGTCACATTATTTCTAAAAGTGACTGTGGTGTTCTCTGCTAGTCAGTCCATATGCATATCAGCTGTACCCTTTTAATATTTTCAGTAACAATGAACACATTTTTCTTTCTTTGTCGGTGCTACCTGGTTCTCATATATTTCATTTAAATTAAATCCAGCTTTAATTATCTCCCCCGAATGTCTCATTGTACCTCCTTATGTAGGATATATACTAATGATTCATAATCACCCTCTATTTTTTATAGGAATTCATCCAAACTCACCTTAAATGCTTCCCCTCTCCTCCTTCTCCCCCTCCCCCCTCATAGTTTGCTTTGCATTTAGATAAATCAAACTATAGTTTAATAAAAAAATAAATCTATAAAATAATGAGGCTGGGTACAGGACTCATACATATCCTTGTAAATCCAGGAAAGCCAGTTGCATATGAAGCATAAATTTAACTAAAATCTGCCTTTCATCATGAAAATGCATATGTTTTTTAAAAACCTTTCATTAATTTTTTCCTTCTAATCTTAAGCATAATCTGTCTGTCAATTCTGCTTGATTTTGAATGGTTAGTTTTTTTGTCAACATCTGGGAAAAAAACCAACACTGTCTGTGAAAGACCTTCCATAACAGATTCTATAGAATAATGTCATTAAAAAAAAAAGAAAAAAAAACCCTCAAACTTAATCATTGTGATTTGTAAGGAATATATATACACTGCAAAAATCCTAGTAAATGGAATCACAACCACTTTTGCTAAATGTTACTTTTCATTATTCTTTATAAATGTAAGAACTCAGAAATGTTGATGGAATGATGTCCGTACAAGAACCTTTTGTTTTCAACTGACCTTAAATATTACTCCAAGAATGAGCAATTATAATCATGTGAGATTTAAGCAGTGTTATCCACTGTTGCTCTCTCAGTAACTTTTACAGCGAATTATCTTGCTCAAAATTCTCACCAGAGAGTAAAACAGAGAGGATTTAAACCAAGTAGCTGGTGCCATGCTTAGCTAGCATTCGGTTAAATAAGCACAGATGTAGTTGTTATCTGCTTGAAAGTAAATCTGTGGTTTCCTTATTTAAACTCTGAAGTTTTAACATCTATCAGAAAGGCTGTTGCTGTGATGAATAATTTAATCACTTCTACCTATTACATGCTTCTACACAACAAGCATATTTGCAAAGCTGTGAAAGGGACCAGACGAGTGTCAGCACTCTCTGCAGTTCATCTCAGCTCCCAGTGTATTTGCTGCAAGGAACTAAGGGAGCTCTGAAGCAGCCAAAGAGGGGTTATGGTAGAGAAAGGAGGTGAAGGCATCACAACAGAATAGCACCAGATCAGCACGACACTTTAGAAAAATGAAAGGTCAATGCGGGCTGCGTGTTGTTGTGGTGTCATTTCACCCGTTTGTCCCTTGGTGGAGTTCTTGAGTTACTTTCTCCCTTCCGGCAAATGGCTTTAACTGCTTTATGTGGGGGTTTTGTCCTTGTTTCTACCCTGCTTTCAAATTTGCCGTTATGTTTACTGTATTTAACCTCTTCCTCGTTTTATTATTAATGTTACTTTAAAGCCCGGGTGATGTTCCTTTTGTGGGTTTTTTTCCCCTTCTTCATTTGTGTGCACACAAATAGTAATAAGTAGTATATATTTGTTAATGTATAGAGTAGTATGGATACGTAAATAATCTGCCTCTCTTTAACCCGAGATGGATTCCCATTGCAGATTCCAGAAGTAATTTTCCAGTGAGAGGCACCGACGT
>NW_010405222.1:0-241 GCF_000710305.1 Buceros rhinoceros silvestris | reverse complement strand
CACCGACGTTCCTAAACTGCAAAAAACAAATTGTTGCGGGCTGAAACCCCCAGCTGCGGATGCGATATCGTCCGCCGGCGGCAGAAACCGGGCTCCGCCAAGAAATGCAGATAAATCAGTCATTAATTGTATCTGCATATTTTAGCGATGACCTCTGCCTTTTCGATCAACAACTACAACTACGATAACAAAGCCCCGCTGCAGAGCATCGGAGAGCGAGCTGGAGGGGGGCGGAGGGGAG
>NW_010405221.1:0-5765 GCF_000710305.1 Buceros rhinoceros silvestris | reverse complement strand
GAGCCAGATACTGACCTGGTGGGTCTTCTTGCATTTCCCCTCATCATTCCCTGCAACTTGAGCGATAGAGGAGAACAGCACTTGTGCTCCTGATCCCTCTACCTGTTGTCCTAGGGCTCTGAAATCTTTCTTGATTCCTCTCAGGCTTCTCATTTGGAATTCATCACTACCTACCTGCAAGGTCCGTAACAGATACTAGTCTGAGGGCTGTGCCAGGGTGGGAAGGTTTCATGCTGTATCTTTAACCCAGGGAGGCAGCAGACTTCCCTGTGAAGCGGGTCAGATCTGCATTTCAGGCCTTCAGTTCCCTTCAGAAGGGAGTCACCTGTCTCTTTTTCTTTATAGAAGTGGTGTTTATGCTGGGCTTAGGTTGACTTATCTCCAGCAATGCTTCTGCTCCTGGTGAGTCACCAGTTTCAGTGTTGATTGGCTCCACTTGCAGGGTGTCGTACTTGTTATTCAAGGTCACCTGGGAAGATGGGGCCCTTGCTGGGACCATGTGACACAACCCCTGCATCAGGCAGGAATTTGTTGCCATTGCCCTTTGTCCTTCTGGTCTTTGCGTTTGCCCTGATGGAGATGGATGTGGGGTCCTCCCTATTGTGCCCTTTGTCTGCCTGTTCCATTGATCAATCTCTTTCTTGCACTCCCTGATGCTTCCCGACCTGCTTACTCCCTTTCGGAGCCCTGTCACTAGGAGCAGGAGTTCCTCTACCCCGGAGCACTCCCACAGGCGTGCTCACTGCTGCCCTCTCAAAGCGGTGCAACAGCAGGGTACATGCTGCAGCCTGACCCCCGAGCGGCTGCACGTCTCCACTTGAAGGTCCCTGTGGGCAGCTGCATCAGTCATGAAGGAGGCGGCTCTCAGAGAGGCTGCGACCTTCTGCCAGGTGGACACCACCTCTCCCTGCTCTAGCCAGTCAGCACTTCCAGTGCCCTTCCTGCGTGCCCTTCCACGCGCCCGACTGCGCAGACTGCTGCCCCCCTCTCGGACTGCCCCGCCGTGCTCTGTTTGCCCGCTCTGTCCATGGGGCTTCTGGTCAGTCACTGTTCTTGACTTTTGTCAGCTTATTATAGATTAAGTTGTCTTGGTTTATTGAAAATAATCCAGATATTGTTTTTAATCATAAATCAATGAGTTATTTCTTTCACAGACTGAGTATCTCTTCTTGGGACCCATGCTGAGCAAAGATCCTTTTCTCAGTTTTAAACCCTGTGACTGATTTTACTGGATAATAAAGGGAAGGCTCGATAATAAAGGAAAGGATGTGTTTCATTTTATCATACTGGTAAGACTTAAAAGGTGTGAAAGAAAAAATATCTAGGACTAATACTTGGTCTAACTAAACATATGTGACTGTATAGTCTGGTAAGCAGAAGACTGCAAACAGAAAAATTGCTTTTTTTTTTCTCTTTTAGAAAAGTCAAAGTGAAAATTTTAAAAATGGAATTAGAGCTAGTGTTCCTTTTGGATTTTAATAAAAATCATTGAATGTGTCCACCTACTCTCATCTGATTGCTGATTTTGCTATATTCGTGCAGGAGTAGTGTGAGCTACAACGGTTTTGTGTTGTACTACAACAGTTTGCTGTTGTAGTAACCCCAGTTGTGTAAGTCATGGGGCACATTTTCTCTTGCAAGTTCTCCACACACACTGCTACGAAACTTGCGGCACCTTTTCTGGACGCCTTCTGATTTGGCACGTGTTCCTGTCTCTTAATAAGAATAATACTCCCCAGAGTCCCTCTTCCATGTCCCGGCTGCTGCATTTCCATTGCCAAGACTGTAAGCTCATTTATCCTTTGCACCAAACGGTGTTCTGGAAACTTCACAGGCCAAACTGAGCACTGACTGCGTACCAGGATAGTGTCTGCAGACAACCAGTGACGAACAAACAAGTACGCTCTTTGTTCACCGCTGATCTCTCATCACTTGTTCTCAAAGCAATCTTAGGAACTGAAAATTTCACCCTAAACTGTGGGCTCAGTGGAGACACTATTTTGTGCTTTCCTAGTGAATTCCTTCCCGCAAATTCTCGCTGTTTCACACTAGCAATTATCCATTTCTTTTCCCTTAGCAGAAGCCCTCGATGTTCCTCGTTCACAGGTACCACTTGCTTTCTCTCCGGGATGCTCTATTGTTGCCCGTTGCAGTTAACGCAGAGTTCTTGTTCTCGGTATGTACCCTGCAGTAATCAGAAAGGATTTCCGTTCTCGGAGTCTTTTTTTTTTTTTTAACTGTCGTGTTTGGTCAAATAATAAAACAAAACCTACTACACTGGTCTACAACCTCATCTTAGAATAATTTGCAACTACGGCAATGTTAATACTGGAAGGAAAAAAGGTGACTCAGGGCACCTGCTCCCTTTGCTGTGTAATCCTCCTGCCAGCAGCTCTGCATTTGCAGGATTCGTTCAGCTTTGGTTTTCTTGTGACACAGTTATGTTGTCGGGGGTTTATTCCTTGCACATAGTAGAAATTTTGAGAAACTCCCGATCTCTGGTCTTTCAAAGACAAAACGAATTTCTTATTCACAGCAGTGAAAGAGAATTACATTTTAATATTTATAAATATTAACATATAAAAAATCATAACAATAAAATATAAAATATTTGGAATTCCAAGAGGTGTCACATTTGCGCATCTTTTAAACACAGTCTTTCTAGGATTTTGGTGTTATGAAGATGACACTACACAGGGACATTTTTTATTTTAATGAAAATGAAAACATCCATTGCTTTCACCAGTTTTTCATGTGCGGTAAATACACTGCTACCTGAGCCCCTTCCATGCAGACAGAGCTCACGAGGTTCCTCACTGGTATGTAGGTAGCATAGACATAGCTAATAGATCAGTAATTCCTTGGTGGTGGTGAGTTTGGGGTTTGGTTTTGGGGTTTTTTTTAGCTTTTACAGGGTTTATATTGTCACCTCCCTTCTGGGAAAAATCTGTTGTTTACAGGATTGACAAGTGTGTCAGCGTTGTTAAGGTGGTTCTTGTGGTAGACGAGACATTTCAAAGGGCAGCAGCATTTCCTGGAAGGTCATGCCTCAGTCGCCGGGTCTCTTGAAGCCTGTTCTTCAGGCAGATGTCCTGGGAAGAATGCTGTGAACTCTCACAAGTTCTTTGTCCTGGTGTTTGTGTACTGGATTGTCCTAAGGGAGTACAGCTTCAGAATGCTTCAAAAATGGATATTCAGTCTTTATTCTAGTTGGGTCTTGATCCACAAACTGTCACAGTGATAGAGACAGTGGCCTTAAATGAACATTGACTGCATCTACTTTAGAGCTTTGTTTCTGAGCAGTGCGCTTTTAAAGCAGTCCCAGTTGCCTTCATTTACTACACGCTGGTTCACCTTACAGAGTGATTCTGGTGTGTGTGAACCACATAGGAAACCCTTTGGAAAAAATGGAACAAAAAGCCATGGTTCCAGGTGTGCACCAGATGCATCCAACCCACAAGTGACCGCAGAAGTGCTTCTCACTGCAGCAAAGTCATCAGCATGTCCTGAGCAATCCTGTATCATTACAAGGCCCTCAAACTGTAAAGAACACTTGCAGCATAGCATCATAGAACAGTCAGGTTTGGAAGGGACTGTTAAAGGTCGTGTAGCACAACCACCCTGCCGTGGCAGGGACACCTTCTACTAGGTCAGGTTGCTCAGAACCTCGTCCAACCTGACCTTGAATGTTTCCAGGAATGGGGCTTCTACCACCTCTATGGACAACCTGTGATAGTGTCTCACTACCCTCATCATAAAAAAATTTCTTCTTTATATCTAAATCTACCCTTAGTTTAAAACCATTATCCCTTGTCCTGTTGCAACAGAACCTAATAAAATGTTTGTCCCCATCTTTCTCACAGGCCTCTTTTAAGCATTGAAAGGCTGCAGTAAGGTCTCCTCAGAGCCTTCTCTTCTCCAGGCTGAACAACCTATACCTTCTGAGCCTTTTCTTCATTGGAGAGGTGCTCCATCCCTCTGATCATTTTTGTGGCCCTCCTCTGGACCCGCTCCAACTGGTCCATGTCTTTCTTGTGCTGAGTGCTCCAGACTGGATGCAGTAATCACCAGAGCAGAGGGGGAGAATCAACTCTCTCCACCCGCTGGCCACGCTTCTTTTGGTGCAGGCCAGGATATGGCTGGCCTTCTGGGCTGTGATCACACATTGCTAGCTCATGTCCAGCTTTCCATCCACCAGTACCCCCAAGTCCTTCTCCACAGGTCTGTTCTCAATCACATCATCCCCAGCCTGTATTGATACTGAGAACTGACTTGACTTAACCCTGGTGCAGGACCTTGCACTTGGCTCTGTTGAACCTCATGATGTTCAAAGAGGCCCACTTTACAAGCTTGTCCAGGACCTCCTGCATGGCATCCTGTCCCTCAGGCATGTCAGCTGCACCATTCAGCTTGGTGTTGTCTGCAAACTTGAACTGTCATTGATGAAGATATGAAACAGCTCTGATCCCAGTACCGATGCCTGGAGGACATTACTTGTCACTGATCTCCATCTGGACATTGAGCAATTGACCACTACCCTGTGGATACAACCATCCAACCAATTCATTATCACTGATCTCCATCTGGACATTGAGCAATTGTCCACAACCCTGTGGATGCAACCATCCAACCAATTCATTGTTGACCCATCAACCCCAAATCTCTGCAATTTAGAGAGAAGGATGTTGTGGCGGACCATGTCACAGGCCTTACGGAAGTCCAGATAGATGACATCCATAGCTCTTCCGCTGTCCACCCATACAGTCCCTTCATCACAGAAGGCCACTAGGTTGGTCAGGCAGCACTTGTCTTTGGTGAAGCCATGCTGACTGTCTCGAATCATCTCCATGTCCTCCACATGCCTTAGCAGCTTCTAGGAGGACCTTCCCAGGGACAGAGGTGAGAAGTCCTTCTTCACATGTGCTTTCATGTTTGCTATTAGCTGCCATTCCTCATCTCTGTGTTTTTGCTGCCTCTTTCTTCATCCTGCTCCTGATTTGAAATGTGTTACTTTCTTTAGCTGTCTTGTTTCTGTTGCAATCCATCCTTCCTGAACCCCTCTCATCTTCTGGCAGCCTCTCTTATTTAAGTATTTGTCCTTTCTGCTTCCGTCTTCTGCAGTTGTGAAACTCCTTTAGGCTCCCTGAAGATCCAGCGGGATATAACCTGAGACTCTGAAGAAATAGTGCTTGTCATCATCCTGTGTAGCAAGAACTCTGCAAGTTTCTCTGGTGAAAAGATAATCCCATAACAAAACCAGGCTTTCAATGCCTCATGCAAGCAGACCAGCAAATAGTGTTATATTCAAGAAGATGAAAGCTCAGTTCTTGAAAACTGTGAGAACAATATTTTTTCATGGGCAGTGTGCACTGTTTCAGACATTTGTCAATGATTTGGCCGAGGTAAGCCAAGTCTGGTGACGATAATCCTTCCCTATTTCCAACCCCTCTCTCCTACACTGGGAGAGAGTTACGAAGCAGAAATAGGAGAAGGAAGAAAAGAATTTGTGAGACCTCTGAATGTTTTGGGAAACTGAAACCAAGTTTAATAACACTATAAACAGAAATATATTAAATACAAAAGAAAACCAGTGAGGTATTAAGGGGTTTTTGTACAGGATGGAGAAGTGAGGGTTAACCGTGGATCGGAAGTGAAAGCAAACGAACACCGCAGCAGGGCAAAGGCGGCGGCGGCCACGAGGTTTCCCGTGGGTGCAGAACAAAGAACCCGCGGCTGCTACGAGACGCTGGGGCACCGTGTGGAAA
>NW_010405220.1:0-12023 GCF_000710305.1 Buceros rhinoceros silvestris | reverse complement strand
GTACCTCGGTCCCTCGACCCTTAACACGCTCCAACAGTTTAGACTCTGGAGGTTTTTCCTTGCTAAGATCTACAGGTTTCTCTGCCATGCACAAACTTGATTCCCCAAACACCTCATCAACACCTTAGCTTAACCTTGCACAGCAAAGGAGAAAGCCACATGCTGGATGCAACAGTGACCACCACCAAAAGTGCTCAGGAGAAGGTTTCGAGAATTGTTTAGGAAAGATCAAAGCAGCATTCTCAATGCCTTGGTTCCAAAACCAGGTGAGCAGACGTGGCTAAAATAACAGTAATTTCAGCATACCAGCCTACAGCTGTGTTTGGAGAGATCAGCCCAGGCAATTAAAGTCTGACAAAATTACCAGCAACTAAAACCAGCCTTGTAATTTCCAGGAAACTGCAGTAAAGAAAGCACTGACACATCTTTTGTAATTTACACAGTTGTTCACAGCATTCTTCACACACTGGATAAATACCAAAGCTTTTTTTGCTTGCATAGGTTTTGATGCCCGCTCCCCTATCTGTGATCGTCTCATTTTGCAATGGGAACAAGACAACGGTTCCCTTGCAGATAAGATACTATGAAGCTTAATACACATTACATATAAATACAACTCTCCCTGACACATCTAGCAGCTTTGTACCTTTACAATGGGACAAACTATCTTAACACTATCCTAATTTTAGAGTGCCAAAGAAAGGAGAGGAGCTATGAAGGGGGAAAGTACCTCTCCCCACATGGCAGCAGGCAGCAATCCTCCTCATTCCACAGTGGCTTCTCAACGTGCGCTCTGGCACCTCCAGCATCCCAGGCTATGCTGCTGCCTAAGCAACAGCCTAATCTTTCCTAAGCCCCATTGCAAGGTTTTTTCTTGCTGCCTTCCTCTGTACCCTTCAGAAGAAGCAGGAGCCAAGTCCCTCATGAATTTCCTGCAGTCCTGATCCTCTCATACAGGATCAAAGATGTTTAGCTTGTGTCTGCAAGTGGGAGGTGGGAGTCCTGGGAATCATCTGTGGGACTAAGGGGTCACTTCTGATGTGGAGGTTTTCTCCAGGGGGATGGCTCTGCACCCTCCTCTCACTCATGCTACAATCAGATCTCACTTGAATAAACTTGTTTTTTCCCTGCTCTCATAGGGAGCTTTTTCCCTGCCTATGTGCTGAGAGTGGACACTCTTAACTGGAAACAGGCATATCTGACAAGGCCTTCAGAGCCAGCTGTCCTCCTCCTGCACCACCTGCAGTTTTCCCACTCAGCCTTGTCTATTCAAATTTCACCTCCCTTTCCATCTGCTATTATTAGGGCCTTCTGCTCCTTTATGCTAAGGTGGTAAATACATCATTAAATTATATGGAGGCATAGCCACTTGCTGGGAAGAGAAACAAAAGTTATGATTTGAAAATATTTTGCTACTTATATAGATACATACATGCATGACCTTGTATGTACAATTTGTGAATGGAATGTAAATGGTAGATGCCTCGTTTGCTACGCTGTGAAACCGCTGTGAAACCACTGTGAACTGCTTTAAGCCATGTAAAGGCAGACGTTGAAGTCACTACTAACAAGACTATGCCCAGTGCAGGCCCCAGGACACAAACAATTTCTGTATCTGTAAGACCCACGAAGATAAGTGTGGCTCTGCTTTCCAGCTTCACATAATCTACAAGAGTATTTGCCCTTCAGAAAGAGGAGACAGTCAAGGAAACATGAATAATAGCAGAAAAGTGATGAACAAAAGATACAGCAAAGGAAGACGTGCTTTCAGCGGAGATTCGGAGAGGGATGAATAGTGGCTGAGACACAACAAACATGTTCCAGCAGATGCAGCAGAATATGATCCAGTTTTGGTCCAGTCAAACCAGGGAGGGACACAGTCGCTGAGGTTGAGGCAAGCCATGCAGAAGAGATGCATTTCTAGTATCCATTTGCAGACATCTCTGTCTTTAATTTCTTGCTTTTCACATGATGAATTACACATTGCAGTATCACCTTCTGCTTAATTACATACACCGGACTCAAAGAAGGAAAGTACCCAGTAGGGAAGAGGCAGCTGACTTCAAATGTAGCCCAAAAGTAGGAAAGTTGGATTACCTGCAGAACCGAGAAAATTGGTCAACTGCAAAAAGTGACTGATGGGCTGGGAGGGGGGAAGGGGGAATATTTTGGGGTGACTGCTAATCCCTCCTCCCTCACCGATCAGATATTTATTTGGGGCACTGAAAAGAAATGAGATTTCATTCTCAAGACAATAACTACTTATCTCTGAAACTCCTGGGCAAGTACTCTTTTCTTTTTCTCTCTCAGGCCTTCTGAAGTGCTGCAGAAATGCAACAGAAAACTAGTCCATCCTCAACCTGTGTAGCTTATTCCTTGCTTATCTTTCTGTATCTATAGCTTGTAACAGACGGTTTGTCCCTCAGTGAACATGATGATGATTGCTTCCAACTTCAAAGTATTTAAACCACCCTCACGGATAGAAGCAAAAATCCCAAAGTCAAGCATCAGCCACAGTAAGGGTATTTATAGTCCTATTTCCACCCAGGAAAAACACCAGGAGGTTTGGAAGACCTTGAACGCTAGTTGCTGAATTTTTGCCAGGCATAGCCCTCAGGCAAGGCAGAAGCAAACACAAATGGCTACTATGCTGGTTCATCCTAATCAGCAGATACCTGCTGGCAACCCTGCATCAAAGGAGAAGAAAACAGTCTCTCCATGTTATGGAGAGGGCTAGGAGGGCTTGTGAGGCGTGAACATGATCATCACAAATCTCTGTGTGGTATATCGCAGGCAGGGTCACCTCCCATCAATATGGGGAAAATTAATTTATCGGCAATAAAAACAGATTTGGAGCATGAGAAACAAAAGCAAAACAAAAACAACTCTTGCCCCCACTCTCCTTTCTCAGGTTCAACCTCACTCCTTCGCTCCTCTCCCTCCTCCCTGGAATGGTTGAGGTCAGCACTGCTGTTCCTTCCTTCTCACACCATTTCTCTGCTCCACTGTGGTCTTCCACAGCCCAGGTCATACCTGCTCCACTGGTCCTCTCCACGGGCTGCTGATGGTACCTGCTCCACCATGGTCCTGTCCACAGACTGCAGGTCACAGCTGCTCTAGCACCTGGAGCACCTCCTCACCCTCTTCCTTCTCTGACCATGGCACCCCTCACTTTTTTTCCACTCATTCCTCTGTTTGTTTGGCTTTTTTGCCCTTTCTCCAGTATCTTTTCCCAGAGGCACCACCAGCAACACTGACAGGCTCAGCTGTGCCCGGTGGGTCTGCTGAAGCCAGTTGGAATCATCTGGAACTGGCTGGGACCAGCCGCCTTACAAAGCCCTGCCCTCTCCTGCCCTCTCCCCACACCAGCACAGCTGGCCACATGCCACTGCCCAACAGCTGGCAAGAACGAGGTTGGTGCCACACCGCTCCCAGAGAGGACAGGGGCATGGAGGAAAGTCCTCAAAGGAGCTGGCAGTGAAACGAGGTTGTAATGAAAATTCAGGTCTTGCCCGAAGTCTCCAGTAAAGAGGCAGAAAGGAGGACAAGAAGTTTATGTTGCTCGTTACAGGAGTCCAGAAAAGCGCTTCATCAAAACTTCTGATGCTGCCAATTACGCATCTCTCCCTCAAAAAAAGCATGAACAGTGTGAGTGGATTTTCAACAAACTCCCTGAAACAAAAAACTTTCATTTTCCCTCATTTTAATCAATCCTAATAATGAAAAAACGGGCTGGAACTGAGCGAGGGAAAACGTAGGATAAACACCAGGAAAACCTTCCTGCAACATGCAGCTGTGACAGTGCCTCTCCAAGGGAGCAGGAAAACTCCTGCTTCATATGTTAAACACTACAGCAAAAAATGCTTGTCCATGATGGTAAAAAAGTCAAGCCAGCTCAGATTGACACGAGACCCTCCCAGCTACACACGGACAACTTCCTAGCACCGATTTTCACTGTGAAGCCAGGAACCGTGCTGAGTTATACCCCAACTTTGTCCTGATTTCACAAGCACAAAACAGTTCATTTTTTCCCCGTTATACATGTTCAACTGCGTGTTCAGACACAATTAAAACTACTCCTTCCCTGACAAAAAAGATTGGTGGAGTCACTCTGGGTTTTTAACTCCGGCAAAATTCTGGATCTCTTACCAAGCCTCTGTTGCACTGTTAATAGCAACTTTGTTTATTGATTTTGGTTCAAGCAAGAAGGAATGAACCTGTGATTCTAAGCTCCAAATATCATGCTGCTGGACTGCTGCACTTTGTAACATGGGGATCTAATATCTGCCATCTTTTCCAAACCATAGTTCCCACGAAAAGCTACCTTCTGCATCCTGTAAAGTCTCTAACATGCTGTATTTGCTATTAGTAACAAGCAAGACAAACCAAAAAACAGCCCCAAGGGAAGAGGGGCTTTCCTGTCACATCCTGCTCTCTCTGCTCTCTCTCATCTCAGCAGATCCTCGTGGTGGTTTGTAGTAACCGATGTCAGAGGCATAATGAGGGTTTCCCTAACAAATGAGGTTGTCACACCCCCAGCTGCTCAGATGCACCGGCTCTTTTTTCACCATGAGGCAGCAACCATGCAAACCCCTCAGATGAGCTGCCCAGGGCAGCTACCAGCTGAGAGCAGGGCTGCCAAGCTCCTTCCCTACCTGTACCACAGCGGCCCACACTGAGAACGCTCCAGTCTGCTGGGTTGACTGCACCCTGACACTTTGGAGCTGGGGAACACGTTCACACTGACATATCACAGTAACTCGATTTCCGTCTAAAGGTGGCAAATTTAGGCTAGGTGTACTGAGCTCTTATGCCAGACAAATCCCAATCTGAGCACAGGTTTCTGCAGATGATATTCCATGTTGGTGGTCAAGTATGGTGCTGGTCACACGCAACGCTGGAAGGGTTAATTTATCACAGAAGGATTGTTCAGAAGGCACCTTGTTCTTTAAAATACTATCCATAGTCGCTACATGTACACCTGACCATCGACACTGCTGCATGGAACACAGCTAGAGCTGGGATAAGGGCTGCATGCCGTAGAGACCGTAGCTTCAGAACAGGCTAAGCAAGAATTTGGAAAGAGTTACACAAATCTGTGTTATTTTTTTCCAGGAGGAAAATGCTACCCGAAGAAAGCTGACTGTGTGAATGTCTGTCTCACAACACCCATAATCTTTGATGTCACTTGTTAATGTTCCTGTGCAAGTTATGAGGCAGTTTCCAAATTTCACAGTTAATCCTGGTGTCTGCTGTTGCTGAACAACCCAACCTTTTGTCATCAGCTGTCTCTGCTCCAGTCACTGAACGGCTTGTTTCGGCACAGCAAAGCCATTATATATAGCAGAGCATGTCTTTTCATGACAGCCTCTTCACATTCCTTTTGATAAACAGTTGTGAGCATGGAAAGGAGAGGTGATCAGTGCTTGAACAGACATCCGCAGGACGCTGGGAGCCACGTCCAGCAGGTTGGGGCTTTTTGAGCTGGTACAAGGTGCAGGTTTCCCAATAAAATCTTTCGACCTCTGATTTCACATCAGCTGATTTGGTGGTGCAGAAAAATGCTGAATGCCCTCCTCTCACCCGAGCACGTGCGCAGCCTGACATGCAGACATCACTTTCGAAATGACTATCAGCTGGGTTGTGGCCCAAAAGACTAACTGAGCTATGCTGGAATTTTCCCTTCCACCCCACCTGCTTTCTCTTCAAAAAGGTAAGAAGGCAGAGGAGCAACTCACCTACTTGCAGCAACTGCGAAGCTGCTGGTGGTTCTTAGAAGGGATCCCACAGCCCAGATTAAACAATCATATGTGGCACAAGATGGGCATGAAGCTAACCAGTTCTAAATAAATGTATGCCAAAGAAGTGCTCTTTTAGTTTAGGCTGTTCAGGCGCTTCAGTAAGTGGAGCATGGCAGAGGTCAAGGGCAGTAAGGACCTGGATGCCTATGAGAAAAAGCTACTGTTTGTGCCACGTGCAGCCAAATAAAGGAAACCATCAAGCTGGAAGAAGAAATCTTTCCCTGAAGACTAATGGGTCCCTGCAACTCAGATGAATGAACTATCCCGTTCTGTTATGATCTGTTCTTTTAAGAACTTTATATCCTCCAAGTTGTAAATTAATGGGATAAGATGCTTCTACATGTCACGGAATTGGACAATAATGCTGGCAGCTGTAATGCCAAGAGCTTTCTTCATTTGAAGGAAAAAGTAGCTTTGGTTATAATCCAGGAGAACAATGCAGGAATAGGGGAAACTCATCGATAGCTTACTAACCCCATTCAAGCAGGCTCATTTCATTAATCCATCACGCTGTCTGTCTTTGCCAGCACGTGGTAGCAAAGAGCTGCAAAAGTCTTCTCTGGCTGGGAAACCAATGAAGCTACCGGAGCAAGGAACAAGTGCTCATCTGGCACCGACCCTGAGTCTTGCTCTAGGGGGATGGGGGTTAGTGCCTCCACCCAGCTGACTGCAAGGACACCTTTGGCAGAGGGAAAGTAAGTGATATCTTTCTTTTCTAATGGAACAGGATGGTTGATTAATCACAAGGATTTTTTTAGAGATGTAACACTCAAAGCACACATCTCTCCATTCAGGGATAGACACCTTTTCCGTCATTCGGGGATACTTGGGCTTAATTGTGCTGCTTAAAAGACAAGCCATTAATCCTCAGGATGTCTGTTCCTTGCACAGACACTTCTGAACTGGAATTCCTTACTGTTCAAAGAAAAATGGCAGAGTCAGCTTCAATCAGTGCAAAATCCCAGGATGACACAGGCCAACCCATGGTTTGGGACCCTTCCTTCCAAGGTTGTCTCTGACAAAAGCTGGTGATTTCAATGGCTTTAGAAAGTTACAGCTTCCACCATACCAGCCATCAGCCGTAGCCTTCTGAGTTAAAGGATGTGGAAAGTGTGATTAATGCTGGATTTCCTCAGAGACTGGGAATATTTTTGGAAGGCAGCTGAATCTTGTAAGTCACATATACAATGGCAAGGAACAGGTTATTTTATGTGTCAGGCACATCTCAAAATACACAGCAAGAATTCTTCTTCCAGTTATGAGAAATAACCCCCCTTGAGCTGAAGTCTCAGTGCCTCTACATGCACTTCAGGTCTCTGGAATAATCTCACATCTTATGAGTCATATACAATCATCCCTTATGAGTCAACCCTATTGTTTCGAAGCATCATTCTTAGGCTTTTTCATTAGGCTATAAAAAGAGAAGAGAGGTAACACTGCTGCTGCCGCCGCCCCTCTAGCTGACAGAATTGAGCCTTCTTTGCCAGAAGAGGATCTGCCTTTGGTCTTTAAGAATGAAATCTATTCCCAGAATGGGTATAGTGGGGCCTCAATCAGGCTAAAGGAGAGCTGAAAAAGCAATTTACTTTAATGAGGGTTTACATGATACAGCTCTAGCAACTCAGTTGCCAGGTCTCTACCCTCTACCCGCTCCTTTCAGACATAGGGATCTGGTGGTGGGACTCATCTTGTGCTGAGCAGTCCAGAGAGGGGATCATCTGCTTCCTGATGGGCATCATGGTTTGTTTAATGGGGAGGTGGCCCTGCCAGCCACATAGCTCCAGATAAACGAGAGAATAAAAGCAAGGCTGCTGGAGAGACCAGGAGATGACTTAGAAGCAGCAAAATGAGCAAGTGCAACACATAAGCCTCCTGGACGCGCACAAGGGGTCCAGCAAGTTGATGGGTGAAGACTCAGCTCCAAGGTTGTGAGAAAAGGGCAGCCCTGCTCTGAATCCCAGGCTGTCCCCAGCATCTGGCATTGCTCATCCACAGGGCCTTTTGCAAGCAGGCTGTCCTCACCCCAGGTTCAGGCTACCTACAAATCCAGTAAGTCTGCACAGCAAATGAGCAAGAAGGGAATCTTGCCCGCTTTTCCCTCTGTGCTCCCCCAGCAGAGCACTCAGCCCATCTCTTCAGCCTGTTGTCACATCTGCACGGACAGGCAGTGGCTGGGCCACTTCTTTAAGCAAATGTGTTCAGGGAAGTACTGTTATCCTCTCTACAGCCAGAAGTCTCTGTCAAAAAATTGTCTCAGGGCCAGAAAAGCTCTCCAGCACAGACCTAAGATGGTCACCTGCATAGACTATAAGTATACGTAGATCTTATTTTACTTTCATTTGAATTACAGGAGCCCCACCACGCTCTGATTGATTTCCTGCCTGTAACTACTGAGATAGCTCCAAACATGTGCCTCTCCGTGTCGTGTATCTTTCCCCCCTTATATGTCAGCTACCTGTCAGATCACAACGACAGCTCCATTAGTTCGGGATTCCATTGGACAAAACAAAAGCAAATGCCTTGAACGGCAGAAACCTCCAGTGGCCTGCATGCAGCCAGGGAGCGCTAACCATCCCTTGCAGCACTGTACTTCACGCGCAGCTGTAAAACACATGCATCTTGATTCTTTTTGATATAGGTGGAATAACTACTGCCATTTATGCTCCTCATATCAAAATACCACAAGGCCTTTCCAGAAACTATTTCTGCAGATTACATTCAAAGCAATCCTATGTGACCTTTGCAGAAAGACCTAACTAAGAAACACTTGTGATTCATGCACTCAGTTATTAGGGCTTTAAACGAATAATTTACATACTGAGAAAGTCTGTTATATCACCTCAACATACTAAAATGACACTTACTGTTTCCCCTAGAAAGTGAGATGTAATGTAGGCCAAGTCATTTTGGAGATGATTGTGCTGGAGCCAGAAGCAGAAATAACTGCAGTAGCAAAGAAAATGCTTGTAGGCAACAGAGAGCAGGGTTTGGCCTTTCTAGTGGCTCAGATTTGGCTTTATTGTATGGTATGACATTATAAGTTTAATAGCAAGTACTCCCTTCTCCTCTATCCTCTTCATAGCACATAGCACAGAATTTTGATTTTTTCCAAGTGTCCTGCCTTTGCCTGCATTAAAATCCTGCTCTCCTCTCTCTGGCCCTGAAGAGTTACTAGGCTGCAAAATCAGTTTTATGAATAGGTGTGACTCGGAATGCCTACACCACAGACTTGCCCTCGGGGTAAAATGGAAATGCAGTGCGACCTGCTGGGAAGTATGCAAATATGTGAGTCGGTGTGAGCAGTGAAAAGGTATCTGAAACACAGAGGTGACTAAAGCCTTCTCGTCAGTTCGTTTTTAACAGACCATTTTAAAAATGTTGTCTCCTGGCTTTACAGATTTACAGACACCCCACACTACAGGTACCGCACCCTTCCAAACATTCTGGCTTTTGAGAGCTCCCTCGGCACTAGCACTGCGGTTTTTAACTACCTGGACAGTTTATGCACACTGCCCCCAGTGAGTGCCTTGTGAACCCATGTCAGTATCACATCTCCCATTTGCTACCTTTTTATTTCCAGGCTGGGATTTGCTGGGATTTCTGTGAGACACATCTTTTGTGTACTACAGTGGTCACCTAACTCTCCCTAGGTTTCCCAGCGCACCCTGTCCAGCACAGTCCCTCTCGAGCTTCACTGCCACTGGCCTGGGACCAGCTAACACCACCACCACCGGTTCTGCTAAGTGCACGGGGACCACAGTACTGACAATCAGGACTTGGCTCCTGGAGGAGAAACAGATGCACCGAGCTCTGAGTGGCCTGGGAAACAGCAACATATGCTGCAGTCATTAGTGACTGGTGAGCAACAAGGGAGTCTGACACGTCTGATTTGCTTTGCTTTCCCCAGCAAGACCAATTGTGGCTCTTCGCAGGACACAGCATCACGCGCTCAACCAAAAAAGTGTGAATAAATGGTATAATCAAACTGCAAAAACCCCTGTTGCTGCTCCTGCTCAGCCCCTCAGACCAGTTGTTGACACCAGAAAGCAAAAGGCAAAAGCCAGTCGGGAAATATTTTGGAAGCGCTGTGAAGAACACACGCAATAAAAAGCAATGGAGACTCAAGCCCAAACAGGGTTGTCATCTCCTGTCCTGAGGCCAGTTGCTCTTTGTATCCAGCGTTAGCTGGAAGGCCCCACTATCAGCCGAGCTCCTGACAGCGCTGCTGCAATGAACAGCCTTAAACCCTCCGGTATGGGGCCGCATTTCTCTGAAAGGTCACGTTCTGCAAAAGAATGTGGAAACGGTGTCTCGCATAGTGCTCCTGACATAAACGTTCCCTTGCAGAAAACAGAGATGATTATGCCCTTGTAAATGACAAACCTCATTAGGAGAAACAACTTTCATGCCTTTAACCTTGCCTCTCTATACCCAGCGCTCCTCTACTTAACCTCAACATTCTGGCAGCGACTAGAGTATTTAGAGAAAACACAGCTGAAGAAGGACCGCTTTTCTTGCCTTTTCACTCTGCTGACGATTAGCAGAGCTGAAAGCCAGGGTCCCTGAAACAGTGTAAACGAACTTAGGGATTAGTTGGTTGTTTCCTCCTGAATGAACACGAAATTATATTGGAGGGCTGAACTTTCATGTTGCACTATGACACAGTCATATTTCTTTATAGCTTTATTTCATATTTTTCCTACCCTCCACTGACTTTAACTCTCTTAAAAGCACAAAGGGGGAGAGGAAAAAGGGGGTGTTAAGGGTCGAGGGACTGAGGTAATAATAACTTTAAGAACTCCTCAAAACCTTAACGATTCCTTCTGTCTTCAATAGACAGAGGAGTTGTTGAAAGGGGAAGGAAGAAATTCACACCTCGGTCTGCATTTGGAAAAAACTGAAACAAACTTTTAATATACAATAAATTCAAGCATAACTGTACTCTATACGTATATATATGCATATAGTTACAACCCGAGGGACGGGGAAAAAAGGAAAAAAATGAAGAAGAGAGGTTTACACAAACTATTCCTTTGTTCAAGGTCAATCTCTGGCAGGCAGCCAACGACGAGATAAGGGTGATGCCTGGCCTTGGGTCTTTGTGCAGCTGCGGTCCCGGGCGGAAAAAAAAGTGAAGTTCTGTCAGCGGCGAAGGAGGGAAGGCGGGGGGGACGGACCCCCCCTGTGCGAGCAGCCGATCAGCTAGAAAACTCCCTTCACAAAGCAACAGGAGAGAGTTCGAGTATTTCACCCGCTGTTCACACCAGACTCACGGCAGGAACAGCTCACAGTCTGTGAGTCCTCAGGCGATCCGGGGTTGTAGGTCTCAGGTCTCAGGCCTAGGTCGGGCCTAGCAGGCTGGACGTCTGCCAGCAGGTCTGCAGCAGGCCACATTTGTGCAGCCAGTCTGGAAGGAGAGAGAGAGAAACCTCCCCCGAGCTGCTGCTTTTTAAACCCTTGCCACGTAACACTGCACCTGACTCCCTTAACCAATTACATGCAAAATTATCGTATTTGCATGGAATAATTCTATTTGTCCATTTCCCAAAACAAGGAAGTTTCAGCTCAAACCGGGACAGGGGGTGGGGGGAAAATGATTTTGTGCACTTTTTATGAAGGATTTGATGAGCGAATATTTCTTTCTTTTGTGTTCCTTTCCAGATATTTAATGCTAAGCAGACTGCTTCAAAAGTAAAACCGTGAATAAAACGCACAATGTTTTTCCATTGTGTTCCCAGGTCTACCCAAGAGGTGCTCAGCGCTGACACCCCAGATTCTATCTTCAAAACGGAGCCCTGGGAATAATTACAAACACACTGTGACTGCAAAAATATGAAAAAATGAAAATGGCAAAAGAAAATTAAGCCATCAGAAGGCTTCAGATGAGCCCAACTGTGCTTAAAATCAAGGTCTAAGTGAAATTTCCATCTTGTATGGACACATGGCTCATGATATACCAACTTAATTAGTGTCTGTCCAGAAGGAGAGAATGGTTTACGTGGTTGTGATGGGTTGGCAGAAGATCTCCTTTTTAGGAGAATTTGCTTTAACTAGCTAATTGTATTCCCTGCCATGTGACGTCAGCTGCATCTCCATTTTTTCATTGTTTAAAAATTTTTGTGGGTCTGTTCAATTTTCGTGCCGTTTCTGCTTTAAAAAGCCGTGCCGCGCCTGCATTAAGTCAGTCTTTACGCACTCTCTTTCCACCCTGGACCACACCGG
>NW_010405219.1:1944-2171 GCF_000710305.1 Buceros rhinoceros silvestris | reverse complement strand
AAGGTAATAGAAGCAGGGAAGCTCCCGAACAACACATCTACCCAAAAAGCAGAATTAATAGCACTGATCCAGGCTCTGGAAACCACAAAAGAAAAATGAGTAAACATATTGACAGACTCTAAATACGCTTTTGGGCTAGTCCACGCCCATGTGGGCTACCTGAAAGAGAGAAACTCATTATCTGCACAAAGGTTCGCCAATAAAACATCAAGAAGAACTTCTAAAAA
>NW_010405219.1:0-667 GCF_000710305.1 Buceros rhinoceros silvestris | reverse complement strand
TCCCCAGCCAAACTAGAAGGGACCCAATCCAGTTCTGTTAACTACAAACACTTCTTTAAAGGTAGCTGGGCTTCCCACTTGGATTTACTACATGCAAGTAAAGAAGGCACCATTGGATCAATGGATTGTTATTTCTGATGAACCTTTGAAGAAAAAGATCAGTCGGGCTCAGTCAGCTCCAGGACTGAGAACATGACTTTTCCAAAGACTTACTCACAGGTTTTAATATTAACTGTGATTATTTGTTTTAGTCTGTTGAAAGTGTCTTGTTTGGAAAACAAAAAAATTTAATTCTAACTTTGCTTAAATTTGACAGTTCTAGGGGGATATGCTAATGTTTATAAAGCTTTCATTGCAGCTAATGTATCTTACTATTTAGATGAAAGTAACAACTGCAGGCAAAGAGGAAGTGATATACTTCAAGACGCAACACCTTGGCGACTACAGGATAGTAGAATTGGTTTGGAAAAGGGAAGCAGAACTGACTGGAGATGTAACAAACTTTTAGTCAACGTTTCAGCTAAGTTATTTTACTATTCAGATGAAAGTAACAACTGCAGGCAAAGAGGAAGTGATATACTTCAAGACGCAACACCTTGGCGACTACAGGATAGTAGAATTGGTTTGGAAAAGGGAAGCAGAACTGACTGGAGATGTAACAAACTTT
>NW_010405218.1:118732-121241 GCF_000710305.1 Buceros rhinoceros silvestris | reverse complement strand
GGCCCGGCTCGTGAACGCTGCTGTCACCCCTCTTCTCCCAGACGGGCGGTCGTCTTCCCCTTGCATGGGAGGGAGGGATGCAAAGAGCGATTTATTTATTTTTGCAGGTTAATTTTAAGTGCATTGTGTTTGTAACTCCCTTATTTAAGTCATTTTTTTTCTGCGAAGGGGGACAAACACCTTCAACCTGCTGTGAACAGAAGGTAGGAGGAAGTTCTCTAGTGTGACGTTGTGCGAAAGGCGTCATGTTTTTAGCCAGGCTTTTAACCCAGCCTCACGGTGTGCCTCTAACTACCCACTGGTGTTCCAGAGAGCACTCGGTGGTGGGCCCTGCGCGTGGCCTTGTCACGGACCGGTGAAGGCGCAGCTGAGACAAGCGTCTCCCGCCCAGTTTTGACAGAGCGTGCGTCAGCCATCAAGCAGAGCTTCCCTTGGGCACGTGATGGTTGAGCTGCTGCACGGGGTTCGACGCCTGTTGGTAAGTCTCGATTTCTTTGGTGTCAGTTCAACAGCAGTCGAATCAGTTGATGACACCCAAATCAGCCCGCGAGCAAACATAGACGCAAACTGCAAATGTCCCAGAGGGACTAGGGCGACGGGAACGTTACTGACAACAGGGGGAATTCAGCAGTAGCAAATGTTGAATCTTACGGAGTGAGAGGAAATGTTCTAGCTGTTTGCCCAGAGAGATGGTAGAAGTCCCATCCCTGGAAACATTCAAGGTCAGGTTGGATGGAGCTCTGAGCAACCAGATATCCCTGACCATGGCAGGGATGACCTTTAAAGGTCCTTTCCAACCTAAAGCATTCTGTGATTCTATTCATGGGGAAAACCATGTAGCATCTCCTGCACTAGGTCAGACAAAGCAGTAGTGTTAGCTTTTAAGTAAGCACATTGTTGGCTCTAACAGTTTGACTTGTTGCTTGGGCTGAACTGAGTTGTCTTGAACAGTGGTTTTGAGCTTGGAGCCCATGAAAGATAGTTAAGAAAAGAAGCATAATATCAGGAGGCTTACATGCAGCACCCTGGGGCATGCGGTCAAACAAAGATAGTTCATTTTTCAAGTGCATAAAGTGCTTTGAATTCCTGTGCCTTGACTAGGCAGGAAGCTAGGGGAAAAAAAACACGAGGATTTGGCACTGCTCCTTTCCCTTCTCCATTGCTTGTGTTGCCACTCGATGTTCTTTCTGTCTCAGTGTCTCCCAGAGACCCTCCTTGCTTACGAAGACTAAAAATAAAAATTTAGCCTAAGAAAAATGTGTTTTAAAAATATAACCAATCAACTTAAATTATCACTTAGATAGTCTGGCCATTATTCTTCACCCCATTAAAATGTCATTAGAGGGTGAATGTAACAGGTTAAGTTTCTGAAGGTATTTAGGAACCACAAAGTTGTCACAGACCACGGCCACATCAGCACAAGAGAAGATGCCCCTTTTATCTCCTACACTGCCATTGCAGTAACAGAAGAATGAGTTTAGGACCTAAAGAGGAAAAATTGAAAGAATTTATTTCTCTTAGGAGCCCCACTGTCCTTCCAGCCCAGTCAGCATCAAAAGGCTTTAAATAACAGGAAGAGAAACAGGGCCAGAAAAGCACACTTGGTGTTTGGAAAGCCTGTCTCCAAGTGGATGCTTGATGTTCAGACTGTTGTGAATAACCTTTCTAGCGTTTAGATGGGCTGGCTAGATGTGAAGGAAACAACTCTCTGAGGAAGACATGATGGAGAGGTTGAGGTGACGCTTTTGCTATTGCCTGAATAGAGACCGTGTCCTGTAAGAGAGCATATTCCTACCACCTACCTAGAGGTAGAAAGGTTATCTGTGCAGTAGGAAAATCTCTCCATTCCTTCGTGACATGGAAAAAAAAATAAAGTTATCAATGAGCTGGTGAGGAAGTTCCTCAAAATGGAGCATTTGCAATCCTTTTGCACATCTCTGTGGATCCCATTAGAGTACTCTGCCATCACCTCCTGGCCAATGAGGGCCTGTCCAGCAGGGAAGGAGCAAGGCTTCCACTCGAATTATATTACCCTATATATATATGCTTACATACTTTTTTCTTTAAGAAACAGGCACATCCCTCCTGCAGTGGGTTGAATTATGTTTTATGGGCTTCTGGTGAAAAGACAGCTGCGACTTGACAGCATCAGCACGGTGTCAGGTGGTTGGAAAGCAATCTAAATCCACACCCTTTTTGGTGAATGATACATAAAGGGATGAAGAGGTGCTGAACTCAAGTTGTTACTTGTCCTTGGCAATGGCATGATTTCAAGTTAAGATTGCTGCAGTCAACCTTTTTATTGTCCTGGACTAAATACGTCAAAAATTCAAGATTTAGAAAACATTTTCTTCTCCCCCCGCCTCTCCCCCGCCCCAGCACAGGAACAAAACATATCATGTACTGTCATAAAGATCAGATGCTGTTTTGCAAGGTTCTTGTACACAAAAAGGAGAAAGACTGGGGAAAACAAAATGGGAATAATTTGCTAGAATAGAAGTCAATCAAG
>NW_010405218.1:113920-118677 GCF_000710305.1 Buceros rhinoceros silvestris | reverse complement strand
AAAAAAGGAAAAAAGCTGGGGAAAAAAAAATGGGAAAAATTTGCTAGAATAAAAGTCAATCAAGTAAAAAAAAAAAAAAAAACCCACAAAACTCCCCATCCAACCCAATCTTGTGACTCAGTGGCAGCAATTCCAGCCTTACATGTATTTAGGACTGCATACAGTTAAGGTGTTTACCTGTTGAAGGAAACTTGCACCACACACGGTTTTTGTATATTCGTGGCCCACAAGTTTCAGGGCAGATACAGAAGCTAGATGTGGAGTTTTTACACAGTTAATTTTAATTACGAAGTTGTACAAAATTACAGAAAACTGAAAACACACGGGAAAAAATTAGTTCATTAGCCTGAATTGTTCGTTAGATTGAAGAATCTATGGATGACCTTCCTGTAACAGGCCTGTGAACTCTGTTCATGCAGATCTTCACAATGTTTTTTCTCTCATCTCTTTTCCCTCTTCTCTCTCCCGTCCCCTCCTCTCCCCTAAGCTACCCTACTTACTATACCCTGCTCTAACCCGCCCTACCCTCCCCCCTCCCCATGTTCTTGGCATGGCTGCACCAAGGTGAAGCTCTTCTGAACATTGTAGCACAGGGGGTCAGCTCCTCTGTCTCTCTTGCTTGGAGACAACTCAGGATGAGGACCTGCTCCCCCTCACTGGCACTAGCACTGCCAGTGTCTTGTGCTGCAAAAGGGAGAGAGGCCACGGTCACTTGCTGCCCTGGGAGGGATGGAAGAAATGCCCAGGCCCCTCGAGAAGGACGTGCTCCTGGATCCCTGACCCTGTCACCCACCTCACACCCACCCCAACGGGACATTTCCCCACGCAACTCACCTCCCCTGCTGCAAGCACATTTTGCAGTGGCCGGCTGCCTGAACCAGGCAGGGCTGGCGTTGACGCAAGGGCAATGGCTCTGACATGGGCGCCAAGAGCTGCTGCTGACGGCAGCTCCCAAAGCAGCACCCAGCACCACGAGAAACCTTGCCCCACCCTCCACGCCCCGCAGGCATGGGTGGCAGGAGTCCAGGACCGAGCCAGACCGGCGAAGGCTCTGCAGTGTCAGTGCCTGACACTAAGCAGCGAGGAAGGTGAGGTCACAGTTCATCACTCATTGATGTTGCCATCCACCACACGGTGGTCCATGGCCCATCTGCCCCTGCAGCAATTGCCCAGGCGGCGATGCAGCCAGCAACAGCACCTGTGCCTCTGCACACGTCTGAGGCTACCGCAGCGCCACTTTGCCCTCCCTCCCCTCACCATGTTTTCTGATCACCACAGGTGTTTCACACCAGACACCAAAATCTTGTCCTCCCAGAGTCCCATCTGGTCAGTCTGGACATGACACACATCTTCAGCTACCTTCAGCAAGAGGGTTGATGCGATGAGATTCTCACCACTCTCAAAGGCTGCACGACAAAGTCCTCCAGGCTGTCCTGGGAGTCCAGCACCACGGGCCAGCTCAAGGGGCTCACCTGATTCCCCCCATGCAAGGTCCAGAGCAGCCGTGCAAGGAGAGATGGACTCACTAAATCATGGAACTATGAGGGATGGAAGGACCTTCAAAGATCATCTGGTCCAACTTTTAGTGGGAAAGGGAGCCTAGGGGAGGTTATCTAGTACCCTGTCCAGTTGTGTCTTGAACCCCTCCAGTGATGAACTCTACCATGTTCCTGGGGAGATTGTTCCAGTGAATTATTGTTCTCAGTGTAAAAACATTCTATATGGTGATTGGAGAGGAGAGGGGAGAGGAGAAAAGAGAAAGAAAGAAAAGTGGAAAAAAAGAAAGAAGAAAATGGTTGAATATTTAATGTCTTTCATTTTCCATGGGAATGTTCTTCCTTAAAAATTCAAGGTGGAAGAGCCTGTGCAATACCGCCTGTATTAGATCCTCTCAAAGAGAATGCTGGGCGTTTTTCAAGCCCAGGGTTTTCACTATCACTATGTCCATGAAGAACTTTAAAGTTCTGTGCTACTGAATTTCAGGCAAGTTTAACCAGACGCATTTGCATACAACAGCACACACCAGCACCAGACATCTTGTAGTTATTTAAACATGGTTCCCTCCCCCAAAACGGAGGCACACACGACACACATCCTCTGTAAGATCAGGAAGGCATCAGTGGTCAGAGCTGCTTCTGGCTTGAGCAGACTCAAACTGAGCTCTGTCTTCTGTGGAAGACCACAAAAGCGAGGCTGTAAGGGCCCTAAAAGCTTCCATCTGCCAAAACAGGGTGTGTCAGAAGCCTAAGAAATGATTGCAAAAACGACTGTGCCCAGTTGCCTACTGACATCCTAGAGTCCTGGACTCGGATGAGACCAGCTGCAACACTGCTGTACTGTCATCTCCCTAAGGAAGTATAATTCCTTAAAGGACTTGTAGTTCTTAAAGGTTTTGATTTATTACAATACCAGAAAGAAAGAAAAAAGAAAAACTGTTCCTGGTGTGTAAAGGGAACAGAATCACAGAATGGAGGGGGTAGCAAGGGACTTCTGGAGATCATCTAGTCCAACGTCTCTGCTAGATCAGGTTCACCTGGAGCAGGCTGCACAGGATCCAGGTGGGTTTTGAGTATCTCCAGAGGAGGAGACTCCACAGCCTCTCTGGGCAGCCTGTTCCAGTGCTCTGCCACCCTTGAAGAAGTTTTTTGTCATGTTCAGATGGAACCTCTTGTGTTCCGGTTTGTGCCCATTGCCCTTTATCTTGCCAGTGGGCTCCACTGAGAAGAGTCTGGCCCCATCCTCTTGACACCCGCCCTGTAGATATTTATAAGCATCAATATGATCCTCTCTCAGTCTTCGCCAGGCTAAACAGACTCGTGAGATGCAAATGCTCAGAAAGCAGGTTTTTATGGAGGTTTCGAACAGCTAGGGGCAGAATGAGACATGTCAAGAGCTACCCATCCATTTGGGGTGCTCTAAGTTGGGGGAAGATCCCAAGTTGAGGAAACTATTTCTCAAATAGGTGCTTTTAAATAGTTGCATAAATGTTCTTGCATGCGTAAAATGGTTTCCACCATTATTCTCTGTGCAGAACCAAGAACTTCCAGATGTACAAAAGAACCAAACTTCTCTTGCTTGGTATACAGGCACAGAGCTCTAAACCAACAGTGATTACCAAGCTGCAAAAAGTGAGGAAAACTGCTTTCTGTCCTTTGAGAATTCAAAACAGCCCCTTTCGTGAAGAGAGTTCTCCATAAACCTGATAGAATCAAACCCCATGCACAGAGGGAAACAAATTCTCAACAGGTTTGTGAAACTGGGATAAGGGAACTGTCACTCAGTGAACTGCGTTTCTGCCATGAGTCTTCCCTGACAATAACGATTCTCTGAGGGGGGGGGAAGGGGGGTGGGTGTAACAGGGAGTCAAGGGCACCAAAACAAGTGCAAAAATAAGGACCAGGGCTCACAAGAAGCTTTCTAAGAATGTAAGTTTTGTAAAAAGGCTAGAGACGATGCTACAGACAGAAGCATGTTCTTGGAATATTCCCAAAGCAGAGGAAAAGTACAACTTGATAAATCCGCATGTAAGAAAAAAACCCTGTCCGTGAGACAATTTCAGACAATCTACCTTTCTTCAGACAAAGCTTATATGAATTTTCTAATAATTTTCATAAATAAACTTCTCACTTCCCTCATGACTTTAGCAGAATCCTTCCCCGTGTGTGTTTGTATTCACTGATGTCAGTGAAAGGCAGCAGGAGTCCAGCCTGCGCAGACACCCAGCTCTGCCAGCTGAGATTCTAGCTGGGTAAAAATACGCCGTGCACTGAAGCTGGCATGATCGCTAATTAAAGATTTTCACTGTTTTAAGTAATTTTATTCTGTAGATGTCCTCCACGTAAAACCTCGGGGAATGGGCACTTTTTGACAGCTTGACAGCTGTACTCCCTTTCTTACAGTTCATGGCAGCTTACACCACCCTCCTTAATAATGAGGGGAATTAAAGTTTTCAATTAGGGCACTCGAATATGAGAAAATGTCCCCACTAGATTCCTCTGCTGTAGAATGTAAATAAAGTAGTTCTTTCTAGCGTCTTAGGCATACTCTAACTTTGCATCTTAAGTTACAGTTGTTCAAAGCCAAATCAGAGACCTGAGACGAAGCACTCATGAACAGGTAAGGCTGTCCGGTCCTTGAATACTAACATTTAGTTTGAACTCGGTATCTTCAGGAACGTTCCTCTGCAGAAATCTGAGCTGAACAATCGATTACCTCTCTCTGGTCTTGTTTTTGTTTTCTCTCTTTTTTTTTCCCCACTGATGTGCCTGCAAGCTGAAGTATAATGAGAGGCAGATAGGACCAAGGTTAGGTAAAACCATTTCTGAGACAAGACAAGGAAGCACAAAGGAGAGGGCTGTTACCAGGTTAGAAACACCATTCCTGAATTCCCTACTCTTTCCTCCCTTCAGCACATACCCAGATTTCAAGGTATGAGAGAGGATTCATAAATCCTCACTACACTCCTCTAAAAGAGTCAGTTAAGCCTGGGTGAAGATTCCTTTGAGCTACAAAACCAACCTGACAACCCAGGCTTTGAGTTTCCTGTCCACGTTAGTAAAACCCACCAAAATTATATATTGTGTGATAATTTTGAGTACAATAACTCCACTGGATGCTATTTAAATTCTAGTCACCTTCTACATCCCTCACTGGTTTTAGTTCTCTGGCGCTTGCTTTATTTTCCACACACAGAAACATTGATTAATTTTTAAAGCCATTATACTTTGCTTATTTGTCTTTGGGAAAAATGACAAACA
>NW_010405218.1:100024-113813 GCF_000710305.1 Buceros rhinoceros silvestris | reverse complement strand
TTTCGTGAAGCTCATACTGATCGCAAGAGCAGGAGAGGGCGCAGGTTTTGGTACCACAACTTTCCACTTTGGAAACAAAGCGGTCTGCTTTGATGATCATACATAATTTTCTTCATTTAATAAGCATTATGACCTAACAGGAGTAAATGATGTTAACAAGGTGATCACCCCATTAGTACTGTACAGTCAGCATTAGCTGTCAGATACCAACATTTCACAGCATCTGTCAATCCTAAGCAACGTCTTGATTCCTGCTCAAGGTAAAATAACCACAGTGTGTTTCAAAGAGACACCTACCACACAGGCGAGGAGAGAACTGGGACACAACTGCTTTTTAAGGTTTCTGTACAAAGTTACACAGAAAGAGACCTTTTCAAAACAAACAAAAAGACTGCTTAAGTCTATTCACAGCAGTAAAACTAAAACCTGGGGCACAGGCTGCCTTGTGTTGGGAAGAGACCACCACTATTATTGTAACACACTCACGCTGAAGGTGCCTGTACCACAGAACTAGTACCTCCAGTACTTAACAGAAACAGGGAAGGAAGCCTGTAGCATTTTCAGTATTCTAAAATTATTTCTCTCAAAGCAGAACATGCCAGTTGCTAAAACTCATACAGATACTTGAGACAACAGAGATTTTTCTTCATATTCTAAAACAAATCTTGCTTTTGCCTTACTCCATGGTGGGCATGTCTGAAAAGCTACAGGGAACTCACATCGTCCTGCCTTGACCATTCCCTGATCCTGTGACTCAGCAGCGAGCACACCTGCGTCTGTTGAGGTGAGGGAGAGTTTCTTCTATCACTTCCTTGTGTTTTCAGGTGTTGCACATTAGAAGGAAAAGACCATCTGATACAGCAAACAACACACAAAATGAAACAATTCACATGGTGCAGTACTTGAAATGCCAAACATTTCATCTTACACCTGCTGAGCAGAAGCATGAAGGTGTGAACAATCCAACCCAGTGTTACTATCCTGTGTATCACCCACTCAGGGACACTAGACTGGGGAACGCTACGCTTTTTACGTGCTGGAGGCAGGGTACTTCTCTCTGCTTAGTTGTTTTTAGCTTCTTCTTGGGAAGCAGGGATTTCCACGTGGACTGGACACAGCTCTGGTACCAATAGCTGTCACCCGAACAAGGACAGCTTCCTGGGTGATGAGGGGTACCCTGCCTGCTGCACATGTGAAAGGGAGCTAAAAGGACTGGCAACATGGCATCTTCAGTGACAGATGCCAATGCCTCTATATTGCCTCCAGAACTGCAGCTTTACAAACCCTACAAAATGGCAAATTTTGATCTCTCAATTATCAGAGACTGCCTTTAGTTGCAGTTTTGTCTGTGCCCACATAATACACTAAACCATACTACTATATTCTGCTATGCTGTATTCCACGAGGAATCAAAATGAGCTGATTTGAGGCTGTTTCGAAAAGCACATAAGCAATTGTCCCATAACACAGCAAATCGTTAGATAGAAACAAACACTGTTGGACAGCTTAGAAAAACATGTTTTCTATTTATTTAAAAATAAGTCTGTAGTTACTACATTGCAGTGACAGTAATTCTTACACATACATTCTAGTTTGTATAAAAGGATTCAAAGTATTATGCATCAAAACTAACATAGAAAGTGTCCACGTAACAGTAAAGAAATTTCCAATCCCTATGTACAAAAAGAAAGGGTACTGTTATCCTGGTGAGATACTTCAGGTTATAACATGATAATCCAGACTTCTGGAAGGAAAAAAAAAAAGTCTTGATAAAGCTAAAGAATTATAGTTTTCAAAACTGTTACTCATTACATACAACAGATTTGTGTCTTACATATTCTGTACAAAATAAGCATAATTTTTAATCTGAAAATGTGTCAGTTTCAAAATTAACCTTTCTAGGTAATTTCTTTGAAGTTGAGCTCCATCTATACACATTTAAACATTATGACAGAATTTAATTCACACAAGATCATCATCCAGTTGTCCACCACACTTCTGCAGTTTTAGTATGGTCCAAAAATGTAACTTCTGTATGGTCTTAATGTATTAGCGAACCAACACACACAGCTGTAAGCACAACATAATACATGTACATCATACGGGCATGCGTACATGATACGTACTTCCATTTCTTTCTACTCCTAGTTTGTATGTCAGTCTTTGTCATAGCACAGTACTAACTTCCCTCCCTCAACTACGTTATTTGCATTATTTGAAGTGAATTTCCTGATGTATTTATCTGCATCAAAAAAGAACCAAATGATTAGTTGTCTCACTAGCTACCTCCTAAAAGCTAAATTTATTCAACTTTATTTTATTGCAGCATATGAGGTTTCTTTCTGGAGTGCCTCGAGGCTACTACAAGCTTGAGAAAAGGAACAACAACAACAAAAAAAAAAGCTCATCCCCTTTTCCTGCAATTTAAAATGTCTTTTAATCTAGCTCTCCTGGCGTGTTTCCTCCTCTGACACACTGTAAATTGACACGGTGAATTCCCACATGAAAATCAGCACAAATGCAAGAGCACCTAGAGGTCAGCTCTAGTTTAAAAGCTACCTGCTATTTCCCCCAGACACAGCAGGAAGTGTGCACGCTGCATTCCCAATTATGGGAACAACTATGTAAGCTGTCAATACCAGAGTTGTTACTCGAGACACATTGTCAAGACTTGGCCTATTTTATGAAATTTAATACACTTCCCTCTGCATATGAACAACCATGAATATACAATAATTTACATCAGAAAACGGAGAGCCCTTTTATTGCCTGAATATCTAAGTCCGGTTGGAAACCAATCTGTTACAAGAACTTAAGGAACAGAAAAAAATAGAAAAATACAGTAACTTTAAACACTTTGTCTTCATTAAGTCGTAAACAGAAAACGAGCTTTTGCTGTTTCTAGGTGAGGTTTCAAAGCCCTCTATCTCCTGCATCACAGCACTGTTGCAGAGTTCTATTTAAATTCTTGTTGAACGCTCAACTCTTGCAAAAAGAAAAACCTCTGAAAAACTACTGTGGACAAAATGTATTACTTGAGAGTAAGGTAAGGACTCAGGACACAACATCACTATTGCGGTATGGCTGTATCTTGATTGATCAGCAGTATGTTGAAATCACCTCAGCAAGATTCATGTGCTTCAAATTAAATGCAAATATCGATCAAAGTGAGCTTAAAACCCTCTAACCTCCAGTCTACTATGTAAGTACAGGGTGAAAGGGTCCCATCCAGTTAAGCCTATTGCTTTTATAGAACCAGTCAACCACTTAACGTGTGCCTAAACTCAAATTCCACGCTAAAGCATTTACTTGTAGGCCCTGATCCAACAAATGTGAGCAAAAGATTTAACAATGTGGTGTGTAAAAACTAGCAAGCTTGAAGTTACTGAATAGACAGGGCTCTTTCTTGTGTTGCATGTAGTCTTTCTTTTGGTAACACAAAAGCCTCTGGCACAGAATCAGAATTGGTACTTGAAAAGTATCTGTACAGCAATACAGTAAGTTGTCTCTACACTAAAATTTATTTTTTAATAGATATATCCTACGTGCTGCATCAGGGTCCTTTATCAATTAATAGTTTTACAAATATTAAGCCATAGCAATATTTAACTCAGCCAACTCAATCTTACAAGTCTACCGACAAACTGATCACATGTACAAACCAGACACTGTACAAATAAACATATGTAAATCTGTATCACAGCAGTCTAACCACTGGAGGAAGACATTTCTCTGTAAAGTTCTATCACTGGTCATTGCCGAGTGACAAAGAGCTCTTTCACTGTTCAGTATTGACAAGGATGAACACTACAGTGGCAAAATTTAAGTTCAGTTCCCAGGGAACACACTAACAACAGGAACAAGGTGGCTAAAGAGTTGCCAAGTATGCAGGCACAGGTACAGTAATTCCGATGCACATTTAGAGCACACGGGTATCACAAACAGAAGTTTGTTCCTCATCAGTAGTTAGAGAACACAGTTATTAAGATACCACTCAGCAGTAAATACCAATTTTAACATTTCCCAGTATAGAGCAGAAATACCGGAACACCATTCTCATATCCATGTCAAATATAAATTAATTTAATGAATAAAGCCGTGTTAATTGCTGCCAGGTCTGCCTGTGACTATGAACGAACCTGTGTTATTTACAATGCCAACGTGAAACAAGCACATGAGATTTTGATGGTCCATATTCTGAACCAGTTGCGTGTCAAACCATACTTGAGGTGGCATTACAAAACATGTATGCAACTATAGTTCTTAAACTGCTTCAGAACACTGACCAACAGTTTATTGCTCACATTTAGAAACCTAAGATTTTGTAACCAAAAGCTCTTTTTCTGTGTTGATACAGTATGTCCCAACCTCAAGTAACGCATTTTTTCCCCAAACAAAATGCACAGTCTGAGACTAAAGTCTCATAAACAAATCTGCAACCTAGTGAAATTATAAAAATGACTTAAATACATATGGTATTAATTTCTAATAAATTTTTAGTGTTGCTTCTATAAAAAAGATTACCCAAATTATCTACAATTAATTTTAAAAGGAAAAACATTAATGTGTCTAATACGAATTTTAAAATTACTGGCTAAAGTCACCAATATTACAGGGTGGGAAGCAGTAACCATGTTCTGCAGGTAAGGCCTTGTCTTCTCGTAAAATTAAGATGTACAGTTTTGTACCTACTGTTAAGGGAATGCACATTATTTCAGTCTCTGAAACTTACATACACGGTATTTTCAATATATACATAAACATGCCATTTATAAAACATTACTATTACAAATGGAGTAAGTACAGAAGCTGAATTTCAGATATCTATTTCATATATTACAATGCAGATAACATCAGGAAATTACACATTTTCAAATGATTGCCTTCATCAGTGGGATTTGACAAAATTGACAAGTAGAATCAGCTTTGAACTGTGAAGCTGTATTGCAACTGAACAGCCATAGCTTGTTATCTTACCATGTGTTTAGTGACTCCAGTCTTTATTGAATGATAAAGAAAAGCTTGTTAGAAAAAGATAAATATACCAACAGATGAAACACAAAGTGATCTCTGCTCCCCAAATTCACATCCGTAACAATTCAAAGAGGATCTGGAAAATAGCTTCATAATTTTTTTGTAGCAAAATGCATAATGGACTACATAAAACTAGGTATGGTGGATGTTAGTCTGCTATCCACAGTAGCACAGTTCTGCTCCTCTTGGTGCCAGATACCAATGTTCTTCGTTCAAACATTTAAGCTTTTTCTTTGTAACAGCAAATGAAGAGCAAAGAATCATGCCTAAAATACATATACAAGGATCTGTGCAACTTTAAGCTCTTAATTCTGTATGACCTCCACCCAGATATTGCAGATGATGTTTGTAAAAAAAAAAAAGAACAAAAAACATTTACTAAATAAGGGTGTACAGAATTGAGGTTTCATTTCAGGTTTGTTTTTTGAACTAAGTTAGGGGTCAGATACACACACACTCTCACACAAATCTTTCGCACTACCCAAACGTCCAAAATAATGTATAACCAGGTGATTTTGGTTACATTTTTGTACCATACCAGATCTCATAAAATATGACTCCTGTGTTTTTTTTTCCTTAAAACTGGACAATAAGTGATAGAAAATGATATTAAAGTTTGTTTGTAAAGGTATAAAATAACTAAATGTACCATAAACAAATAAATAACTGCTTTTCTTTTCCAGAGCAGTACATATAACAATACATTCCCCTAAGTCATATAGTTATCATTTACAATAGACAACTTAATTTTACTAAGAATGCAAGAAATAATAGAATACAAGGCACAATCATTAAATGGAATTTTTCTTTAGGGTGTATATTGACTTATGTCAGCGTGATATACCGTAAAAAGTGCAGAAAAACACAATGTGCAATGAGACCACTGTATAAAACATGATTGCATAAAAAGTGATTTGGCCTTTTAACCTTAATAATTGAAAATAACCAATCTTCCCCTTAAAATTAAACTATAAAGTATGACATTTTAAAATTTATTCTCAATTCTAGTGCTATCTAAAAATTTCTGAAAAAAATTTATACCTGGGTAATATTTTATATGTATGTGTTTATGTATATATTAATATATACACATACACTCTTCTTTGTAGGTTATTTGAGCCTCTTAAGCATGTCTAAAGTTGTAGAAACAACAATCGATCTGGATCAGAAAGTAAACATCGTCATTCCATACCTGTCCTGTAATTTCCTTGAATCCTTTAACCAATTATATATTTTGTCTAAAACATCTCTGTCAAAGGACCCCACCAGTGCATTATTTTCTACCAGAAGTACCAAAAGGATACATTTCAGAACAATGTTAACAACTTACTATGTAAAACAACACACAGCTTTTATCACTGCAAATGGTATGCTGTACTGACACTCAAAAAGGAGGAGAGGGAAAAAAAAAAAAAAAAAAAAAGGCTTTCCACTGCACTGATTCTCAGTCTTTGGCACAATAAACAGAGATTTAGTGATTGATACAAGAATCAAGGTCTGAAAAATTAGACATTAGTCAAACTTTTTCCAATGTGGATATATATATTTGTGATTACATTTTTGCTATGTTTGGCAGAACTTGGATAAACCAACAACCTGTGCTAGGCCTCTTTTGCAGCTGAACGTTCCATCACAACTGAAATTAAGCATTTTCAGATTAGCAAAGTTTGGTATTTTTGTATTTAATAGAAATATAAGTGAATTTACTGCCACTTTTTGCCGAAATCTGCCTTCCTAGGCAACCTGACTTTACAACCAAAGTGTACCTTGCTTTGTCAAAAATAGACTTCTGTTTTCAGTTTGTGGCATTCTGATCGCCTTTTTTTTTTTTAATTGTGTAGAGATACTAGGCACTACTCAAGTGGAGTAGTTCTCAAATCTGTACGTCAGTCAGAAATTGCTTCATCTATTGTCAACTGTGAACGAAATGACTGTTGAAATGCATAACCTATTTGGAGGGCAATAAATAGCAAAAGTTTAAAATATATATTTCTTTCAAAGAATGTTCTTTCAGTTTTATTTTTTGCTATATTTTTCTCCCCACATCAGAACATATTCTTCTAACCCATAATAGCAGCAGGGAAGCAGAAGTCTGTTCTGCTGTTCCTTAACTGTACCTGCTTCATAGCATTTTGAAGTAAAACCCTTGGTAAAATTTACCAACCAATTAAATTAGCTTTTGCTTTTTCAGTCAACTTTCGGACTCTGCCTCTGCTAGATGTTCCAAAAGTTAAGGAGGTGTCTTCAAACAACAGCTGCCTTTGCTCTTCCTCCGAGTCATCTTCATTGTAAAAGGCTGTCCTCCTTCCCTGGTTTCTAGTTCTCATGTGAGGTTCAGAATCTTTAAGCTCTTCAGACCCCTCCTCCATAGGCTCATCTACCTTTTTCCTCCTGCTTCTTGTTTGCATTTTAACATTCACAGGAACTAAGAGGTCCGAGCCTGGCTGATGGGTCTTTATCTTCCTTTTTGGCTTTCTACCCCCACGGCCTTTTTTTTGTAACAAGTCTTCCTTCACATTATTTTCAGAAAGAGAATTGCATGCAGTAGAAGCAGAAGCTTCTTCTGGTATATCCCTTGCAGTCTGGATTGTATTCTGCTCCGCAACCTTCTGCTGTTCAATGATTTGTAGCTTTTTTGGTTTTCTGCCTCTTTTCTTGTGCACCACCTCACAGCTACTGTTACTAGTCTCCACCTTCGGTTTCCGCCCAGGTCCTCTTTTAACTGGAGGTTTTGAAGGCTGTCCTCCGTGTCCATTTACCTGAATGCTTCCTGATGCCAAAGCGTTATTCTTGCAATCTGCTGTAAAGAAATGAGAGCACTTATCACGTAACAGATTGGCACTTACATTCGTGTTCGTGCTGCCTTCATACCCCTCTTACTAAAATATCTGAACGGATTCACAGTGATTGCCAATCTGTCAAAATCCAAGAAACCCGAAGCAGAGCTCAAAGAGCTTCATGACAGCATGCAACAAGGACTCACTCCTAGTTGGGTTTAACTCAAGTAGCTTGAAGAAAAAAAAGGAAATTAAAAAAGGAATCAGCTCAGGTGTCTTTCTTGGCTGACACTCCACCAGCAGACAACCACTCCTACTTGGTATGTGCAACAGCAAAAAGTTGCTCAAGAAGCATCACTGCAAGGATCAGTAATGCTTCACAGCAGGCCATCTCTAGAGAAATGAAAAAGTTTTTTTCAGCTTAAGGTAGCATCCTTCATAGCCAGTTCACTAGATTAGGGTTATTTCAACAAAAGTGAGGAAAAAGGTGGAAGTGAGGTATAGCAATGTGGGAGACTAACAAAAAAAAGTATGCACACACTTCCCACATTAACAGACACATGGCAGAAGGTATTTTCTTGGAGACTTTTATGGGCTATAAGTTTTTCTTAGGTGAGGGGTACTCAACTTCTTCAGTGGGGCAAGTGACAGGACCTCTTGCGGAGATGTTCTGATACCACAGCCCTTGCCCAAAATATGACCACGAACAGACTCATAGCCAACAGGATTGTTCATCCAGTCCTTTGATGGAACCTGCATACACAGCTATGTTCAAGTGTGCCCCATCATCCACTAAAACCACAGGCCTCCACTGTCATGAGTGGATATGCAGGAGGCAAAGGATCACAACAACATTCAGAAACCTCTGGCATGACCAAACATCCAGTCATATAACAGGTGCATATTTAGCCATGCAATGTGGTAACAGCTGAGGCCTTTGTGACAAAGTTTGCAGGAATGGACAGATGACTTAACTCATTAGACCACAAGCTTCTTTTTCAGAAGAATGGAGGAGTAAGAAAGAACAGATAATCCTCAGGGAGAGGAGTACTACAAGGAATAATCAGGTTAATTAGGTGGGGCCCAATTTGCAGACTACTGTTTCTCCATCTTTACAGAAAAGGTGCTTCATATCAGCTTCGTAACAGTTCAAAGCTTCACAAACAGGAAAGCTTTTATGATTAGGAGACCTTATTTCGGTCTTCACAGAAACGCCGAGTTTCAAGGTATGCAGACATCAAAAGACCGAAAAAGTTCAGTCAGAACATGAAACTAGGTCAATCCGATCAATCCACACAAATATACTAAACAGAAGCAGTAACCACTGCATAGTTCTAGTTTGCTGTGGCAAAAAATTAAACAACGAAGTTGCAGCTTGGATACCTTCCTCTTCATGCTCGTGGCTGAGCAGAGTGTCATCACGCTCAGCGTTACTGACCCACCTATAACCCACACAAGTTTTATTAGTTAAATCCCACAGGGTGTAAAGTGTGACCCTGCAGAAGTCTGCTTTGGAATCTGAGAACTCATCACATGACTCTCAGTAATTTCAATGAAGGTACAGGTAAGTCGATGTAACAAAACTGGCTAGACACACAGCTATCACACCATGGAAATGGTGGTAATAGTCGTCAAAACTGTGCTAATTTATCAAGGAGGAAACTGTGATTAAGTTGTTCTGTTAAACCTCCCTATTCCGCTAAATCATAATGCATATTAATTTCCCCATCCCCAAATTATCACAACCACAGTACAACACTACAGCCACTACCTCAATAACTACGGCGGGGGGGGAAGTTCCAAAGAAACTCCGTACCTTGTTGATTAACAGTGGAAGATTTGACTTTTCGCTTGATTTGCTTCTCTTTCTCAGGATTTTCTCTCGTGGAGTTATTCCTAGTGTTATGACTGTAATCAGATTGACTAAGGATTGATACAATATTCTGGTTCTTGGAATGCTTGGTTGAATTCTCCAGTACTAGAAGGACAAAAAATTAAAAAAAATAAAAATACTCAAGTTAAGGAGTTTATACCACATTCAATCTTACCTGGCTGAAAAGGAAGTCATGTTCTACTACAAACAACTGAATCAGTGACCTAGAAGTGAGAAAGCTTCCAGGATAACACTGCATAGCCTAACTTGTTCAGTTCTCCTCTGAATCTCAAAGGTCCAGCAGCTTGAAAACAGAAGCAGTCTTAACTAAGATGAATACGTTATGTTTCCAAAAAGCAGGTTTCATGTTTAAAAACATTCACAGCCTAAAAAACCCCCAATCAAACAAACAACTTGCCTGACTTTCCTGACCCGACAGTAGTATTAGGCTTTGCAATTAAAGGCTTTATTGTTAAAGGCTTTGCTCCTGAAGAAGTAGATGGTTGCTCTGTGACAGCCACTTCTGTTGTTCCCCTATTGCTTCTAGTCCGTACAAGGGAAGAGATTTCAGCTGCTTTCCCATTCATCTGAGGTGGAGCACTTCTCAGTGCTATTGACCGTGCAGGTGCAGAAGATGAAGAGGTGGCAGAAGTTTCTGCCTTCAGCTGAGGTTTTATTAATCTCCTCTTCCTTTCAGGGCTGCAAAAGGAGTAACAATTTGTATCTTTTTTTATTTTACGGGAATAAATAAAGTTCAATGCTAGTGTCTGAGATAGTGGGAGTAAAACAATGATCTCTGTATGAAATATGTTAAAAATATGGCATTTTCTGTGGAAATTTGTGTAGTTGTGAGCCTCTGAAAATGAGTGTTTTACAATAACTGCTACAGTACCATGACAAAGCACGATGCCATCACTATCCTAACAATGCTGTTTTACTGTACATGTTTAGCAGTATTTGAATTAGGATAGCTCACTAGGGTATCTCACACTAGGATAGCTCTAAGTAAAGTTTAAAACTCTTCCACATTACAGGGACTCGCATGTCAAGGCTATTATTCAGCAGCATAGGGAATAGTAAACCAAGCATTAAGAAAAAAACATACATGAAGTTCTACTGTTAAGCTATGTCAATCTTGTGCAGCATTTCATGAACACTGTAATAGAATTGCAGTACCTGGATGCAACACTACTGGAAACTGAGCTGCTTCTACTTCTTTTTTTCCTTCGTTTCTTTATTGTATTTCTTTTATGAAACCGTAGAGCAGATTTATAGTCTGATAAAATAGAACTTATGTGTTCTTCAAAGAAAGCAGAAAGACGCAAACTCATGCTGTAGATCTAAAACAGAAAAGCCAGTGAACGAGCAAGTTTTTACTTTCCCAAAGCATCATTTTATTTATTCATCATTGAACAACAGCTAGAAAAGTAAACTGATTCATATGGAAATGTTTTGAGGAAATTTACAGTATGACTCAAATTTACACTAATCCACCCATGGGTTTGCTTTAACTATTTTCACGGTTTTGACAAGTGTATTACAACTGAAGATCACACCCAAAAGGAAAAATTAGAAAAGCCACCTTCTCAACAGTTCCTTTCCAACTGGCTTTCCAGAATGCATCCCTTTCAGCAGAAACCTCAGTCAGATCCTTAACAAAATTTTACTTAAGAAAATCATACCTACGGTGAACAAATCTAATTTTCTTCTGTATTAAGTCACATCCTTATATCTGAACATCTGTCTATTCCTCTTATGGATGCATTGATACTACCAGTGAGTTGGTTGCAATAGGTACAATAAATGTTCTTGAATTATTTAAGTGCACAATTTTTTCCCTCCTCCTCAACATCCTCCCCCCCGCCCCCCCCCATTATTTTTTTCTTCCCCCTCCTCTGGCCTTGGATGATTTACAGTGATACACAATCAAAGTCAGTTTAGATCACAGCTACTTATTTGAGCACAGTTGCTATTAATTCTGGAAACAAAACACAGAACTTAATTGTCTGGATACTTAAAGAGGGGGCACAGCACTGTCTTAAGACATGAAATGCAAAGACTATTTTAAACAGTTGCCTTCCTAATGACACACCAGACAAAACTGAGTGCCAGACAGTAAGCGTGACAAATTCTGCATGCATTACTGGAGAGAACATCCAAAGAAATTCACTAAGAAAAATACATAATGTATGTCTAATGAGCAGAGGGGAAAAAACAAAGCTGACAGGTTTAGGTTTACTCCTCCAGTAAGCATCAGTGATGTAAAGTAAGATGCTAAAAACTTCAATAAATGAGAAGGCAGAGTAAAAACACCATTCAACAACTATGTGATGCATATACTGAAAATACACAGATTCTAGAACATTACAATTCTTGACATCAGAACATTCCCCTCCTAAGTAAAATAAAAACCGCAAGTTTACTAGTGTAATAGTCTGTTTGGAAGAAACATGAAAAACCACAGAATTATGTCAGAACAATCTGTGAAACCACACAGAACTAAGATAACGTTGAACATGTTCCTATCGTGGATTGAGGAGATAAATAAGAGAAAGAAAAAACTCAGAAGGATCCAACCTGCCCAAAATGCTCTACTCTGACACAATCAAAAGGTAAGAGACTCATTCTTAGGCAGCCCCAACAGCGAGTGGGATTACTAACTGAAGAGAGATCAATCACCGATCAATCCTTCCTGTTCATCGTCTAAGAAATTTGTCCCTGCATTTTAGGACAATCAAGTCGTGATGATTGGTTTGCTATTTAGAACAGCCAAATATGAAAGCTACTAGTAATTCCAGTCTAACATCCAATCAACACAATAGTGGAAGAAAAGCTACACAGAAGCCTTGAACACGCATAATTATACATATATAACTTTCACTGCACCTACAAGTCAGTTTGAGAGAACACATCATTAACTCTATCACTGAGAGAGCATTTCGCTATCAGCTCGGTAAGAACGGCTTTGTAGGCTCATGCTTTATGTAAACAGTTCTGTTTCACAGAAATCTAAGTGCTTCATTGCAATCTCACTACGTACTGGTGAAGAGCATAGAACTTCATTATCCTCTACTCCCTAGATGTGGATGTTTCAGTCTGGGGCAACCTTTGAAGTGGAGGAGTTTGGGGCTCCGTGTGTGTGTTTTGAAAATCTACTTTCTTTCCCAAAACATGTTAAATTCCACTGCTGTACCCATAATCATGTTTCTGCAGATCTTTCCTTCAATGTGGCTCTCCTTTTAGATATACTTCCAAACATTTACTTTTGAAACACCTGCAGAACACCGCAACTTTGGGCATTTCCTTTCCTTTAAAATAAAAAGCTATACTACTTTCTCAAAATTACTCGTGTTTGAAAATCAGAAATAATTAAAAATTGTTTTTAAAGTAATCTATTACTCTGTTTTTCTGTCTCATATTTTTCAGATGCGAGTATTCTTTCAAACACCAAAACCACCCAAACGAAACAAAAAAAGAAAATAAATTCTTACCCTTGATCTTTTACTTGGTGTATACGCCTTTGAATTGCTGAAAATAAGCCTCACATCTTTACATAACTCCATTGGTGACTCATAGTTGCCAGCTTCCAGTGTTTCTCTAACAGTAGCAAAATCCATAGGAGTGTCAATAATATCTCTATAATCCTGTTAAGAAGTAGCAAAGCAATGTATTACAATTTTTTTTCCCACCAAGTCTTAATGTATCATTTTTATTAGGACACATTTGATACATCAGTTTAAACCAAGCGCCCTCTTCAAATGGGTGTGGAAGATTGCTAAAGACATTTTTCTCCTTTCTACTCACACACAACCTAACTTCTCACAGACATTCTCCACAGGAAGGAGGTTAAAAATTAACCGATACAAGATGTAATTCATTTTGCAAACAGATTTAATGAAACAGAGATCAAAATTTTGTTTACTAAGGCTTACATTACTGACACATTGTCGTGAAGATAACCATGGTATGAAAATGTGACAAGATTTCTGGGTGGCTTCACAGCTTGAACTTGGTACTAAGCCTAATACTGTTTTTTACATATTAGCTTTTAAATATGAAGTTTGAATATTTGAATCTCATCAGAGGCTTAGCACACTCCTGCTGA
>NW_010405218.1:93447-99942 GCF_000710305.1 Buceros rhinoceros silvestris | reverse complement strand
AAACCTGAGCTATCTCCCAAATGGAGACCTGACCATTTAGGAAAGTAATATTAAAACAACGAAAACTCCACAAGCTGAAATAGGATCCTGTTCAAGTCAATGACAGAACTTTTTTTTCTAGGCTATGGAAGAAACAGAGGAATATCTACATAACATAAAGCTTAAATACTAAAATTTACCAAAAAGTTAACTTAATCCATCAGAACAAGTAGAACCTGTCTGAGTACCTGTGAACGTTAAACTGGTTTGACACCAGGAGGCACGGTGTTTCGTGCCCAAGCCTAGCAAGGTGCTCTCTATCACCTCATTGGAGGGTCTCAAACACAAAGGGCCACTCGTAGATGGCCATGGCATAAATTTTACATTACTTCAAAAATTATAGTGCCCAATGGCTGCAGAGGTGTCAAGACAGACCTACTAGTGACTTCTGAAAGAGAAGCATTTATTTTCTCTAACTGGGACAATCCATTTCCCCCAAGTTAATCACCTTAGAGTGTCATTTTAAAGAAAAGTTTAAAGTATGCCAGAAGGAAAGCAGGCAAAACCTTTGCTTTGTTGTTTCAAGTAAAAGAAACCTAAAAGGCTAAAAGAGATCCAAGGTGTTAAGGGTCGAGGTAACAACTCCTCGAATTCCTTAACGAGTCTTAACAAGACTTTTGTGTTAAAATATTACAAACGTCTGTTCATGGCTATCTGAACTCCAGTCCAATCACCCAGGCAGAAAGTGAAATTTGGGAAAGTCATTGTTAGTACACTTAGTAGTCTACTACAGTCCTTCAGTGGGTACTTTTTCTGCATCAAGCCCCTATGACTGACATGAAAATTGCTTTTAATTTTTATACTTCTGAAATGAAAACGAAAAATTATCCATGATATTTGTCAAATGCAAATATATGCAACCAAATATATTAACTTCATATATGACCATTTTTCTTTCAGAGAAGGAAGCACACATCTTAATTGCAAAAGATGTCATTTACTTAACAATGTAGGCATCCCTGAATGTAAATCACTTTACAACTATTTACCAGAGCAGAGAAGTACAGTTTCTTTTGAAATTGTAAGACAATAAACACTGTTACCAGGTGACAAGCAAGCACTTAAGAAAATTTCTGTCAGTAGAGCTGCCTGAAGTTTCAATTAAAAGACCTGGAAAAATGGTGACAGTCAAAAAAACCCCAACCACATAACAACTGGATATCATCAGCCTTCCTGTTCCAAAATACTCACCGGATATTCAAGGAGATCCACTGGCTGTCGAAATGGTTCAGAATCTTCACACTGAAAAATGAGATTCAGCAGCTCCTGGCATTGCTTCTTCCATGACTGAATGTCATATGACTGAGCTCTATTACGCAGCCTCCGCTTTGGCTGATGATCCTGAAATGAGAAACTTAGCTGTTATATATTAAATAAACTAGCTGTTTTTAAAAAAATCTAATGGAAAAGGATTATTATTACTGCAGGATATAAATTCTAATTAATGAATTTGTAACATGCAACAGCACAGATGGAAATGCTTTAACATTGAACAGCTCAGTAGAACAACATGTCACTTTTAGTTCGTAACTGTTGGAAAAGTGACATTAACACAATAATTTAAAAAAAAAAAAAAAAAAGAATTACCTTTCTTTTTCTGGTGGATGTTCCTGGCACATTTGTATCTTTCTCTTCTTCCTTTGAGCAAGATAATGAGTCGCATAAAAAGGTTAAAAAAAGTATAAGCAGATATGAGGAGGTGAATTCTTTCATACTTCACTTATAATTTGAGTCTTTTCAGTTCTATCCCAGTCCCTCTAGGAAGAGTTTCATGTGACTGACAGTTCTGAGAACCCCTCAGAATTCTAAGCAACATCTAAACTATCCTCTAAACCATTAAAGCTCTTGTGCACTAAAGGAGAGGAGGAGGCTGGATTTTTACTCAGTTTCCCAGCTGACAAGAAGAAAGTTTAATTGACAGAAAAGTACACCCCACTCCCTTACAGTGCCCTTACACCTCCTTGCCTCAAGTGCCCTTACAGAAAACAGCCGTAGAACAGCGACAGTGACCGCATTTTCTCCAGTCTACCAATGTCAACGTCTAAGACACAATCACTTACCTCATCAGAGTCGGACAACACTTTCTTCTTCATTGCATTGTACAATGGAATTATGTCATAGCAAGCCTGATCTCTGTAAAAAGAAATACATAACAACATTTATTTTTCCACCTTCACCTATGTAATCCACTGTATTTTGCCAAGAATAAGGAAAATGTTTATGAAGCTGTTCCCAAATAAAATAATGAAGTGTTTAGTGCTATGTGAATACTAAAAGGAATGCAGTATTAAGAAAAGCTAATCTTCTGCTCAAAAAGCTGTAAGATGTTATCTGCACTCTGTAAAATAAAGACCACTTAACAGTGTCAATGTTTAAAAATGTAAAATCATAATCCTTTAGCATGAATTTATTCACATTACAAAAATCTAATACCATACCACATAAAGGGCTTTGGGACCTGATTTAGCTTCATAAGAAACACTCCAGTGGATATGGTGTTCAGAAGTGCAATTTGGTACATTAGCACCCACAATGTAAGACATTTGAAATGTAATGTTTACTTGGCTAAGGACCTAACACCATTATAGTATAAACCTGCATAATTAAATTAGCAAAACAAACACTGATTTTCAATTATTGTATAACATAGCGAACTCCTATACTAAATAAAGCCCAAAGGTGTTCTACTATGTAACAGTACAAACCACCAGAAAAAAAAGAAGCGAACACTCAGCAACTCTACACTGAAATCACAATCCCTAATACAGACTATAGCAATTATCACTAAAACAGGCAGGGAAGAAAGTGTAAAAAAATAAATAAAAAAAAAAGTAACACCCCCCTACACACTCCCCTTTCCTGCTTTTTAAAAGACTGGGGTAACTGAGACACTCTTAAATTCTCACAGGCACCTAGATATTTCACTTTCATTAGAACCACGGGGTTTGCCTTCTATGGTCTAGGCCTTCTACCCTACAGAGAGAACCCTAAAAACCCCTGGAAATCTGGGCTTTATATGCATTGCTAGTTCATTTAATAAGTATATTAACAGAGACAGCTACAGGCCATTATTAAGTAAGAGTATCTACGTGTGGCGGTAATTCAAAGCCAATTAAAAGCATATGCTTTGAAAAAAACTGAGCTGCTTAATTAATCAAAAAAAGACCATGTAGGACAATGATATTAAAGAACAAAATCAGTAACAGAGAAGCACTTGAGATACATATCTGTTCCTAAAGGGGTATTTCACTAAGACTTTTAACATCTGAAGCAGTTAAGTATTTTTCACTCTCCAGCCAGCGTCAGAAATCACAGGCACTGGACATATCAAAGATTTATGTATGGAGTCAAAGTCCTAGATTTCCAAATACATAATGCAATTGTAACGTTTTTAAGAACACATGAAATAAAAAAGAGTGAGATTCACATTTAACACTGAGAAACTAAATCACTAAAAACGTCATGACATTTGTTATACTAATGAAGTATCTTGCCATTTCATTTCTACAAGGTGGGAACAGCAGCATTCACATGCAAATCAAGGCAGCCGACAGCTCAGTAAGCTCTTACAAACTTTAGGTGTATCAATTGACTGTGAGAAATCTGAAACATTTCTCATGGAGTTTTCCTATAGGAAGTAACAAAAAAGAACACACGAAAGACAACTACTATTTCTGTGAACTACAAAGCCTCCAATTCTTATTTTGCACTTCAAATGCTATTTTCAATCACATAAATTGTAAAGACTTTAGAATGAAACACCCACAATAATGTTAACACAGGCAGTATTCAAACTCAGAAGCAGAACTCCTAACTTACCTATAAACATAGCCATTGCTCCATGAAGAGACCCAGATTCATTTTTATCATTCAGCAGAAAGTCTCTTGAAATAAAATGCCATGCCAATCTATGACAATCAATGTATTTTAAAAACTCATCTTGTTTTGCAATCTTACATATTCTTTGCCAAGATAGGCTTTATTCTTTTCTGCCCCAAAAGGAGCAAACAGGGTTATTCATGCTGCAGAAATATCTCACTTTAAAATTCAGATCTGAAAAGGCTAAATACCTTAGTAAGAGACAGGAATAACAACAGACCCACTAAGCAACTCACTTTATGAAGTGTAGCAGAAGATCTGTGACAAATTTGGCAGATTTGACAATAGGACTTCCAGGTTCATTAAATGTGCGAGTATTATGTTCTATGTACCGGACTTCCCACATCAATGAAGAAAGGCGCCTATATATGAAAGAAAGGCAGAGAGGAGGGGAAGGGGAAAAAAAAAAAAAAAGAAAAGACATACTTCATTTCTAGCGATGTATACGAAACAGGAGAAGCCTTACGTCCTTCTCCCAATGTGATATCACATGCACCTTTTCTTACATTAAACTAGAAAACATGCCTGCTTTGCTCTGTTGCCAGTTACGTTACCAGCAGAAGGCACATTCCTCAGGCTTCCTGCTCTCCTGTTACACCCTGGAGTAATTTATACAAACGGCTTTAAGGACCGACAGCCGACACTCACTGGGAAAATGCGGCTTGTGGTACTTCAGCTTCCATTATTCCTTTATGATATACATAACCCACCCAATATCACCTGTTAAGTCACGGCTGAGGATTAACAAAATAGCAGCAAAAAATTATTAAAGGTATACATTTTTCTGACAGATGGAAAACAGACTTCCTCATGTAGCTCTGATTTAATCACCTAACTAGAGAAGAGCCACATTACGAAAAATGATTCACAAAAGCAAAAATAACTGGAAATAATTACATTCAAATACAAAGTAAGACATGATTAAAAACCCGAAACACATACTATTTAAATTAAAAACTTTGACAGCATAGAAGTTACAGATATATACAATCTGCTATTCTCATACTAGCAGCACATGATGAAAATAAATGCTGCACAAGCGTTCTGTGCAGTGAAGCATGCCATGATTTAGGATGTTTACTGAAGAATAAGCATTTAGATGCTATTTAATCATGTTTAGGGGTCCAGCATTTAGTTTTATATAATGCCAGTAGTGACTGAGAATGACCATTTTTTTTTCTGGTTTACTTTGCATTTTTTAAAAAAATGCACAAGCACAGTAAGACTCCTAGTTCAGGAGACAGGAAAAAAGAAATGTTTTAAGATAAACCTCATGAAAAGCTACCAAAATCACAAGTGATCTCAACAATCTTTTCTGCAGAAGGCAAAGAAAAATATTTTACTGGAAAGCACAACATAAGGTGGTTCCTTGTTGCCTAACTAGGCCTTGTCAATACTACAAACTAGCAAAACCAGATTTACTGCAGAAGGTATACTGATTACTAAAAATAACTGCTTAGTCTTTAGACAACAGAAACAAAATGAAGCAAGAAGTCCTTGCCATCTCTGATCGCAAAGCAGTACATTACGGAATAAAAGATGGATTACCTCACATCACAAAATTAACACAGAACAATAAATGTGCATTATTGTATTACAGTGCATAGAAAACAGGCAGCTTATTTTAATGAAAAAGTTACTTTAATTTAGAATTCGATCTTAAGCTAGTACGCATAAAGTACTACAAATTAATGTTGAAATTTGGCCCCAAACAAAATGTTATCCATGTTTATTCAAAAAACCTGGTAAAGACACACTAATTTTCGAACCAGAAATATCCCAAGAACCAAAGGAAACAGAAGTAAAAGGAGCATACTCATACATAAATAATATTTACTGTGAAAAAAATACAGCAATTGCACAGTTTAGGAAAACATCAAAATAGCATCAAAAGTTAAAACTTACTTTTGTTGCTGTCCAACAATTTAGAACATCAAGGCATACTTTAAGAATGTGTTTTCTGTGCAGCTTCTTAAGTGTTAATGCAAGATTTAATTTTTTTTTTAAAGCACATTAAGACAAAACATTTGACATACTCCTAAGTTTTCTCTTATTAAAACCAGATTTAAAAAAAAACACTAAATGGAAACTTGATCTTTTTGACTAGAAGTTACACTAACCTAGCCTCTGGTCCTGCAGTTTGAATCTCACATGGAACAAGTCATTTGCATAAGAAGGAATCTGAATGCCATGTAATTCTAAAATACATTTTGGAGATGTTCAAACCTTTTAAAAGTTTTCTAAAATGGAAACCTAGATCAAGGATAAAAGATGGGAGAAACTGAGAACGCACACCTGTCCCATCTCCAGGCTGGGTATTAAAAGACAAAAGCTACCAAAAAACGGTTGGCAGTATTTCACAGCAGGAACTGAGAGTTGGATCTAACCTGTAAAATCTGCTTTCCAGTCTTTGTTTAATGGTACTGAGGTCTGTGGGATATGCCACAACAGTGCAATACATTGGGTAAGCTTGAAGATCCACAGGTGCCACAAACGCAGAAGCAATATCTAGACAGAATAAAAAAAAAAAAAAAAAAATTTAAAACCCCCACAGTTATATACTTCAAAAAGCACCTT
>NW_010405218.1:82826-93389 GCF_000710305.1 Buceros rhinoceros silvestris | reverse complement strand
TAGACAGAAAAAAAAAAAAAAAAAAAAATTTTAAAACCCCACAGTTATATACTTCAAAAAGGACCTTAGTAGTTTCAAGATTCACACGCCTCCCTCAAAACATATGCTACTTCCTCATGTTTGCAACACATAGCACCTTCCCAAAATTAACATTAACTACTCCAGATATTCTGAACATTTTGTGATATTCTGCATATAAAAGTGCTTGCTGAGGTGTATGCTGCCATCACCATCACTGCAGTGACTACTCATTGTGTTGTGCATGAAGCACCAGGCTCCTCAGAAACATGGCAAGCACATGCAAAATATACACATTTGGAAAGCAGATTTAAATGTATAAAGTATACATATATGAAAAGACATGCAATTCAGTGATATTATTTACAACACAGGCTTATTTCATTCAGTTTTATATTGTCACTTCTACCATCTTCAAACACAGCAATTAACTAAATTATTACCACAAAAGTTACAGGACTATTTCAATCTCATTAAGATATGGGGAAAAAACCCACCAAACTCAAAACAAAACAGAAACAGTCTTCAGTTCCTACCGAACAGCAAAGAAGCCTTCTAAAACCAATCCACCACAATGCTAAGACTGCTCAGCAACTTAAGTCTGTGCACCTACACAAAACTTTTTCCTCCTGCGCTTAGAAGCATCGTAAGCGCTTTGACACATCCCTCTAACATTTTATGCCTCAAGGGAAAATACCGCAATACAAAAACATGAAAAAACCCACCCTTTAAAGTCTGTCTCGAAAGCCTTTAAAAGCAGAAAATATGTTGTCTCTAAACAGACCGCTAAAAGCTGTGTACTTACTCTTATGAATGTTCTAGCAACTGCTACTTTGTACTGATATGCACCACACATGCTATAGTTTAAATCCCAAGCTAAGCAGTTTGTCATACAAGATAATGCAAAAGGTGAAACCACGGCTCTTACACCACTCAGGGAAAACAACTAAAATTTTGTTTCCTCACAAGTTTTTTGTAATGTAATGCTGTAATTTGGATTACTATGCAACACAGATATTTCCTGTCTTTTGGAAGCAGTGGGAAGCTACTTAAGCAGTATGTCACCAAAGAAGCCATCATGTGGGACACCCAGGTATTGGAAGTAGTTCTCTTGAACTTTTCTGGCTTTTTTGCAACGTGTCTTATCTTTAAGTAAGACATGTCAAGTACTTTGAGAATCAGTTAAAAAAAAATTATCTGTGACAACTTACATATTTAATTTATTTGATTTGTTACCCCAAAACCTAAGACTGCTGATTTAACACAGTTTGCTCATCACAAAACATACAAAAGACTTATGATTCAGCCCATGTTTCAGTGATGGATCTCCATCTCAGACACCCATCTTTGATCATGTAAATATTGCAGAGATGTTTTAAAAGTGTTAACTATTACCTTTTCAGAAGCTGCCTGTAAAGAGTAACTGCTCTACAGCCAAAGAGCAAGCAGTAAATTAATCAGTTACATTTTCCTCAACATTCTGCACAATTAAGGCACAGGGAGGATACGTGAATTAGAAAAGGCTAATACAGTGCTAATCTACACATAGGCATCCATTCTCTAAGTATTTAAGATTTTTTTTCCCCCGTGTGTCTATAATAAGTTCATATTCTGTTCATAAAGTTTTCAATTTTAACTCAATATGAGATATTGTGGTAGCTCCAGTAAAAAAACCCAAGTACTTGTTTTTAGTATGCAAATCTGAAATCCCTAGCTTATGTCAAATTATCAACCAAAAAGCAATAGTTACCTTTGAACACAGGAGAAAATTTGGTTTTTATATGTACTCATTACATGAAAAATGTATAAACGTGCAATGAGAAAGTATTGTTTCAGTTAATCGAGAGGTAAAAGGTGTATTTCATCGCATTCATTTTCATTATTTCAGATGTACACATGAGCATAGTCTGAAAAATAAGAATGTTCCCCATATTATTCAGGATTTACCTAGAGTCATGAGTTGGTTTATTCCTGCAATAACTCTGTCGCACTCCTCATCCCGGGTTCTGGAACCCCACTCCCCATCCAGAGGTTTGTAGAGCAGCGTTCTACGTTCATCATCTGTTAAAGGAACACTAGTTCCCAGTTCTTCTGGAAATACAGCTAAAATGTAACATGAAAACTAAATACAACATACATCTTGGTATCTTGTGTAACTCAAAGATAGTTTAAAGATATACAACACCATTTTACGAACCAAAACAAATGCACGGTTCTTGATTTGCTCAAAGACATTTTGGATGCGTGCAGTATCTTTTCTGTGTATTGCTGCATGTTCAATTTAGATCATTACAATGCAATTTGGTGCACAGCTCCTCCTCTCCCAAATAGCTAATATAAAATTTATTTTAGAAGCAACTAAGGCATTCCTTTATCACAGTTGAAGTTTAGTGGTTTTGGTTTTTTTAAAACCTAAAATTCTTGGTAATAAACAGGTGATGATTTTCAGATGGAGTTTAAGATTATGACTTTGATGTTGACGCTAAAGCATCCTCCAGGCAGTGGTTCCATCTTATCACAGTTTTGTGAGGTCAAATGCTAAAACCAGAGCTCCTAAGCAATCAGATTACAAGTGCCATTCCCCTAGCATTCTTGAGGATCTATCAACTTTGACATAATGTAACAGCAGATTTTCAAAGTATGATGCAAAGTGCTCTCTAACATTTTTTTTTTTTTTCAGGAAGGTGTAACAAAAGTCAGTATGGATACAGCACAAAAATCAGGTTCATGTTTGCTTATCTGCCTATTTTAATTATTTTAGTCATGTTATCATGCTAATTCTGTATCATTCTAACTTTTGTATTTTACTTACAACAAAGAAGTACCCATTAAAAGAAGGGTTGAACCAAAATGAAAAGTTGAAATTAATGCATTTACAGCTTAAGAGAACTAGGAATTATTTATGGTTACTTACAAGTGACATTATTATCAAATTTCAATCACATTTCCTAGAACATGAGGAAAAAACCTCCAACTCAATTTTTTAACCAGACTTTCATGAAATATTAGGAAAAAAAATTAAATGAGGAAGGAAGGAATACTGTGCTTTTGTCCATGAACAGCGCCCATGCTGTGCTGTCCACTCTGCAGCATGTCTATGTGCCACACAGGGAGCAAATCCTACTCTTACCAAACTATCTCACAGGCGCATGTTGCATCTTCAGTGCACTGAGTTGTCTGCAGACATGCTGACAGGTCTCAGAGCTGCTGGTTTCCTCAAAACTGACATATGGCACAGGTTTATCTTCACTGCTCTCTAACTGTACAAGAAACTACATCATGTGATTTGAGTTTCTGTAACCTATTTCGAACATACTCTTAGTTTGTATGAGTATGGCTGTATGGTTTTTGCAGTTAATTTTTCTTGATCCGCTTTTAGTTTAGTAACTGATTTAAGGATGTTCTTCAAATGCAACTGGTTTGTGGGCCTTCCCCCTATCCCCAAGACAAATAGGATTATTTAAGTAAAACCATATTATTTTTTTTCTTCTTTAAATACAGTCTTTAAAGCAAACTATACTACTACTGTACCATACCGTTACTTGGTATCAGCTCCATGTCCCAAGGGCTCATCTTCTCAGTATCACCATTGTCCCAGCTTAAAAATAACCACATTTAAGTTAGCTACTAATATTGCTTCAACAATGTAATTATTTAATGCTTGTAATATAACTTATTTATATAGTACAGAGCATTATAAAAAATTGGTATAGTGAGATGCATGACTGAATTTAATGAAAACAAGTTACTTAGTCAATACTTCAAATGCAGTAATTAAAAGATTGAGAGAAATATGCTAACCAGACATTGTAGCACTGAAATAAGCTATCAGGATAATCAGGTTGAAGAGGTTCCTGGCTTTCAATTGTTCCAAACCACCAAGCATCATCTATCACTGACCTGAAACGATCACCTAGGTAGGAACACAAAATAATTTCATCAATACAAGGCACCTTACTCCTCCCAAGAAAAGCAGTTTCAGATACCTTTGGCTTGATCGTGAATACAGAAATCCTTCTGAACACTTCTAGCATCAACAGGCAAATGTGAGTCATACGTGGTTTAAAAAGAAATTAAATTATTTCTGAAGGTTGCTTTTAAACCAAAATGGAAGTTAATATGGCATTAAACTAAAATTATTTGCAAATCTATCTACATATCCTTTATACATGAACTTATTTAATTTCATATAAAAGGTAAGATATTTCAACACTAAAACTTAAAGATTCAAATCTACCTGCATCAAACACTACCTGCTGTCTTAGAATAACTGAGCACTGTGACACTTTTGTATGGCAAATATTTTACACGCTGCTGAGCTGCTCCTCCTTAGTTTCTGAAGTGCCTTTTCAGCTACCCAAATGTAACTCACAGGTTCATTCTCTTTACTAGGCGGGCAATCTGACTGATAGAAGAATAAAATCTATTAAAGCTTCAAAAGGTTAGAAAAGTAATTTCTATATCTTGAAATGGTTTCACTACTGCAATGCATTTGCCCAGATGAGAAGGAAGGTCAGAAGCATTATTAAAAACAAAATTACGTGTAAGAATACATATATTCCACGCAATCATAAATGCTTACATTTTCTATAATATGGAATTCAGAAACAATTTTTAGTGAAGTACTCAGTTTGCTCAATACAAGAACAAGTGTAATTTAAGTCTGAGACTTCCAGAACTGCACATTTCTGTTTTCAATGGATTTGAATGCATACACACTTCCCCAACTGCTGCAATGTTTGTTCTATTTCACTACATCCACGCTCTGCCCAAATGCTTGCTGCAGTTGTCTGAATTAATAGGAAGTAAATATATTCTAAAAGATGTTCAGCATTCTTTATTGCACTTTTTTTCTTCATTAATGGATTGCAAGTAATTCTAGGACAATTACAAAGCTTCCACTAATAGTCCTAATTGTGCCAAATAACAGAACCAAATATACCAAAAATATCTGAAATGCAAACTCAAAAATGGAAATAAGGGCTGATGCTTTATTTTAAAGAAGTAAATTATCCTGAAGAGTTCTTGAAGTACAGTCTCCCAATAAGGCATTCCTTAGTGAACAGTTTTACAAAGAAATGTGTGTAGATACAGCTGTGAATGCCTTCATAGACCTGAACATTAAGGATATCAAAACAACTTAAAAGAAGTGTATACTGGCAGCCGTTTCCCATTTCTCAAGAGTTACAGCATTCCCATGGACAGAATGCTAAAGCAGAAAACAACGTAATTGAAAACAGCATAGAACAATCACAGACAAAGCGTTACTTCATCTATGCAGTCAGCAGACCAAAAATTCTTATTAGAAGGATTTAGCATAATCTTCCAGAACCATGTATCACCAGATAACGTTACCTTGATTACAATATAAAATGTACACTGAACTTAAAGTGGCTTAAATGCAGACTCATCTAAAACGTATAACCAAAGCTGCAGGAATCCTACTGGAATAGCTTTTAGCCCAAGTATTAATCTTCTATTTAAACTATAATAAAACAAAGATATGCAATAAACAGAATCTGAGTAGAAATACGAATCTGCTTCTCAAACTTTGTTTATTCTTTCTGAAAGGATTCATACATCAATACACAGTTAATATTAAAATATATAAATATCATACATAAGCAAATATTCTTCCCTATAACAAAACCCAAGCAACAACAAGCACACCACACAAAAAAACCCAAACACCCTCACCTAATCACCCTACCAAGGCACCAAGGATTGTTATTAGTTAAAAGATCAACATTTTAACGACTTAAAGAGAAGCCAGAGAATATCCAGTGACTCTCCAAATAGTAGCTATAAAAATATTGATTTGTAAGCTAAGTACCTGAAATCATAGAAGAATAAGAAAAGATAGTAACAGTTGTCCTGAGAAGACAAAACAGCAACTGCATGACTTGAAAATAATAAGAAGTTTGTTGATGAAGAGCTGTGGTGAAAGTTCAGAAGACTTGAGGATGTCAGATAAATCTTGGGGATTTCAGATTCACACGGTTAAATTGTCAGGAACAGTTTTGTGTAAGGCATTTCTCCTTATCCTGCTAGAACATATTACCTGCTTTCGAGGAACATTTTTATATTGTATTTCACACTACAACAATACAGTGCATTATTTGTTCCAAGTAGGTAAGCATACACCAGTAAAATATCCAAAGCATACATTAGTAAAATTTCGATGCAGAGAGCAGGCTAGCATTCTGGAAGGGTCATGGAAGAGCAGTAACAGTTTTAACAGCAGTGTCTTTGCTATCTTTGCTTTAGCAATTCAAACTGTCTCAAAGGAGGAGACTATTTACCACCCGAAAGAGGAATTGAAGAATGATCTCTAACACTTGTCAGAGTTACAAGCTAGTATTAGACACTACTGGCCCAAAATTAACATTATTTACATTGAAGGCTCAAAATACTTCTTGTGTAGCTCCAATTCTTTCCACACTGCAAGATTCTTGAAATACAGTTGTCAGCTGAGGAAGGAGATGCTACCTTTGCTTGTAAGTTGTATGAGCAGCAAGGGTAACATTTCAGTCCCTCCTCTACTCCTGGACTTCTGTCACAATGGCTGACAGATGACTTTTGGCTAGACTATTCACATACAAGGTACAGCAAGTCATTCTTCTACTGCTGCTGTGACCTTGTGGGAAAACATGTACAGCATGGCAGAGGAGAACATGACCACAGATCCATAAGCATCAGGAAAGAGCAAAGCTTGGCAACACATTAGATGTTGACCAATCTTGTCTCTTAAGGGATCTTTAAACTGAAATGACCTTTAAAGAAGAAATTAAGGTTTGCAATTCCTATTGAATCAGAAGCCTAGGATCTTTATGAAATTCCCTACAGAATGGAATACTGAACTATTTATACATCTAGTGCTAAGGCTCACATCCCCTACCAAGGTTATCATGATGTACATGAAAGAACAGGAGATCAATTCAACTTTCCTAGCGGAAAAGTCAGGTAAGACATCATTTAAAAAAAAAAAAAAAAAACACCAAGAAAAGAGAGAGAGCTTTTAACACCCGGCTGTGACACTTCTTCAGGTTACTTCGCTACAATGAATTTAGGAGATGACAGCACTTTGAAAACAGCAAATACAGACTTGAAGGGCAGCATATTTGCTGAAACCCATGTTGCATGAGTTATTTCTACACAAGCAGATACACCATCATGTTCTTACATTTCAGTATTAAAATAGTCCACTCTCCTGTATGACGCTTTGCCTGAAATGTCAAGAAACGCTGACAGTCAGCTGTGAACACGCTAGCCATGGCTCCTGAATGGAAGAACCACAGGAATTGACTTGTTACAGTAATCACTGCTACTTTCCAGAAAACATTTTTAAAAAAAGAAGGGAATGCAACCAGTATTTCACTTTCGGGAGTAAGTCACTTCATAGAATATACTGAGATACTAGCAAGTAGTTACAGTGCCTGTAATTCTGGAAACAAGATATCATATACATCTTCCTCTTTTAGAGGAACAGAGTTCATTCTGAACTCTGATGAGTCACTAATGCTTGCTTAATCTTTTAAATTTCAGGGACAATATAAAGCTGTTCTTATGAATAAAAATATAGGTATTTCCTGATCTTCTGAAAAAAACACCTTAGAGGATAATTTTGTCATAATGCAGCTTTTTCTCTCACTAGTTAGATTTCATTGTTGGAAGGTGATCTTTGTTATCATACGGAAAAGATGACTAGGAAATAGATCTGAGTGGAGAACATGCCTGTCATGGATATTCTCCATTACCCAGCACTTTGAAATAACTAAGCATGGGCAAAGTAAAACGAATAAAAAACATCCCCACATCACACAGTAGTGAATTATAATTACACACACTTCAAGGAAACTAAACCATATGGGATTTAGAACAGAGTTCATAAAAGTGTAAGGAAATGGGAAGAGCATCCTGTTTGTACAATCTAGAGATAAATTTCAAATGGTGCTGAGGTGTTTCTATATTTCCAGCAGAAATTCCAGGAATTGAAAAAAAAAAAATTTTTTTAAATAAATAAAAATTCTAGTAGCAATGCAGTTGTAAGTAGGCCTTCAATCTAAAAAAATAGGAGAGAAGCAATATACAGATTACACAGTAAGTTAACAGTTACCAAACACCACTGTATTTCTGAACAGTGTTCTTAATTCCTCTCTGCACACACACAACTGAGATTTTCTTTTCACTTTCTTTTATAGATCATCTTTAGTATTTTGTTTGCTTGCTGTAGCTTTAGTCAAGGACAAAGTGGGACTCTACATCCCAATTATGGACAGAGCTTATTATCCAATTTCAGCACAGTATTAGTATTGCTTACCATAACCTACTTGTTAAAAAGTTGTAATGAAAATAAGTAGACACTTAGAAAAACAAAAAAAAACCCACATACCAAAAAATTCCCCAACAACTCACCTATATTCCATCGCCTATGTTTCGCATCATCAAACTGCTGCCTCAAAACTAGGAAATCTATGACATCTGGCATATCGTGGTACCTAATTACAATAGAACACACAACTACTGAGCGATAAAACAGCAAAAGCTTAAAGTACTTACATAACCGATCAAGACTTTGAATTCAAGACTTCAGAAGCAGAAGTTCAAATCATTACATTAATGGCATCTTTTCACTTCCAACCTCACCCCTCCAAGCCTCCCCCCTCCTCCTACAAGAAAGCCCTCAATTTGAATACAATATTGCTTTCCTTACTTCATGGTGAATGATCCTCCAGTTAGTTTACCCGTATCAGGGTCAAGAAAAGCTAGTTTAAGACAGCAGAGCGTAGGCAATCCCACTTCATACTTAATCCCAACTATTTTCATCAGCTCTTGCTCCTGGAATGAACAAAATGTTATGTACCAGCACTGAAGTTAAGATGACTATAAAAACTTTCTGAAACATGAAAATGTTTCAGAAAAAGACAAGATTTCTGCCAGAACATGTCAAAATTAGATATTGAAATTTAGTCTTTCAAGACAATCTATTATTTCACAATGTAATTTGTTTGAATAATATTTTGCTATGAAGTGTAACCACCTCATCTGCTCGAGCAGATGCAAAAAGTAGTACAGTTTAAGGTCTGATTTCATTTGACTATTAAGTCTTTTCCCCCTTAATATTTTAAGAACACAACATCAGAAACATCTGTATCAAGAATCACCTTTTGGTTAGTTTTCAAACTTTTTTCTTTTTTAATACTATGATACAAACAAAAATTAAGACATCATACCCGTAATTCCATTTTATGCCATGGTTGTTTCTTGGGATTAATACTATATATTTTGTTCTTCTTCGCCATTACAACATACGCTTCATGACCTTGCCGGAAATAGTAGACCTAAAAGTGAAATGTGACGGTTATTACCTGACAATGACTTGGAAAAGTTGAAATGCTAGCACATCATTGCCATACAATGTATGTACTTTCTATTTTATCATCAACTTTTTTCCATTCTGTTTTCCTGCAAAAGACACAGGTTCTCAAATAATTAAGCGGTGGACAATTAAAGCACGCATCATAGAAACATTTACAGAAAAATTAGGGAAGACTTAGAACACCGTTTTCCCTATGAGCAAAATACTCTAAATAACACCTGTGACACCAAAACAAAGCCAGTAACAAAACCATCTATTTATCATTGCACTATAGAACAATTCAATGACAGTAACGTGAATTCCGCTAATCTACTCGGTTATTCACCCCTGTAGCAGAGCCCCGAGACGACAATCAAGTGTCACTAAATTCACTATCTGGGTAATCACATCCTTTTTTCAAGAAGAAATATATTTTAAAAGGACAATTCAACTGTTTGTTATTGTTCTAGTAAGATTTTGCTGTCTGATTCCATACCACCACACAATCAGCCTAATAAAGACACGAACAAACTGAAAACAGACATTTCAAGTGCTTATTAAGAATTCACAAATCCTTCCTTTATAAATCTCCGTGGTTCAGGCATCCAGAGTCCCTTAGCTTTACTTTGATCCTGTTATATGATACCACATGGAGGAATGTTTTTGTTATAAACCATCACTGTAATGAAGTAGTGAACTGAAAACCTTAAACATATATTCAAGAGAAGTATCTGAAACATGATCAGAGGTGCCCCAAACTAATTAGAACAAAGATCTGATAAACAGCTATATTCCAGGTAAGATACATTCCAAATTAAAAAATCCTCTGAAAGTGCCTGAAGCCATAAACATGGGATTTCCATAAAGCAGGATGAGGTAACAATAGCTTAAGGTCTAACACACATACAGAAAAATCCCCAGAGGAAAAACCCTCAGTAAGTTTTAAAATATATTTATACAAATAAACACACTAATATTAGTACTTCCACACGCTTTCCAAAACTGTTGTATCATGAAACTTTATGAACAAGTGTCTCTCAAATTTCTAACATTAACAGTTACCAAACTTTCTTAATGTTACATGGCTTTTTTTTTCCTCCCCAATGGAGGAGGATTCAGCCCTATATTTTTTTTAAAACTCTCACTCTTCAGAGTATTTGACACACACAATATCCTCATAGGGAAAG
>NW_010405218.1:57541-82718 GCF_000710305.1 Buceros rhinoceros silvestris | reverse complement strand
AGAACGTACAGTAGCGCACACGAAGGCATGGAAGTGGTGAGAATCTCCTAGACGCTGTCAGAATCTAACTGGCAGGAAAAGGGAGAGGCTACTGAAAGACAGAACTAGAAAAAAACTAATTTAAATTACACTTTCAACGTTGTGACAATTGTTTCCCATACCTTCCAGTGAATCAAAACAAAAAAAATCCACTTGGTGGCAAACAGGCTACAAACAATTCCTCCTACACTTACTCCTCCTGCTAAACCTCTATCTACATAAATTCAACCCACTGTTTCACAGAAGTGAAACATCTTTATTTTGTAAATGGCTCTTGGCATCACATCTTCTGTCAGAACAAGTTAGAAAGAAAAAATGCAAAAAAAAAAAATTATGCCTTTTACCAGAAAATTGTATTTTTAATCTTGACAAATTCTGGCTTCTGCATATTTGTTGTAGAACCCAGCCAAAACTGTTCTTTATCGTGCTAATGGCAGAATGCTCCAATCAATGCGCATTGTATTTTGATAATCAGACAGGGAAACTGCAGTCCCATCTCTCTGATGTGCTTCCACTATTCCTCAAGACACATGACACAGGTTTGTAAACGACAGCATTCAGGAAGGGAAAAGGGATGCTATGTGCTATTCTAACGCACTGAGTGTAACTAAATATAGCACTACTGTTTTCTCTTACTTGTAAAAGAATGAATTTGAAAAATACCTCTCCTCCCAAATCTCACAAAAGTATCAACCATCCACCAAAGTATTCGAAGCTCACACAAGACCTCTTTCTCATCATATTTCTCTAATTAAAGCAATATTTTATTTCCGTGGATCTCAAAAGAAACTTTCTAGCCGTATAGCTTCTTCTCCCTTTTACACAAAGCTAGGGAGGGCAAGTATCAGAGATTGAATTTTAGATAGAGCAGCTTGATTATAAACATAGTCTCTATTGGTGCAACTACTTACTTTCTAGGTGCAGGACAGGAAATTTCCTGCTCACCAGTATAAAGCATTTTTCAGTAAACAGATGCAGTCTACTTAGATATTCCTTGCACACACTGCACATGTTATTCAGTAGGTGCCAAACCAAACACACGAGTTTATCTTACTAAACCGATACGCTGTTGAAGTCTCCAGAGCAATATGGTACAGATAAATCCTTGGCTGCTTCACTGTATCCAGATGGTTATCAGGAACCAAATATAATTATTTGGACTTGATCTTTTGAACAGCACAGTCTACAAAACATTGCTGGAGGTTATAAATACATAAGCATTTTCTCCAGTTGCAACTCTCAACTTGAAGTGCTCCATCCCTCCCTCACTAGCAATACTGATGATGTGAAGTGCATCAGTGAAGTGATCCAGTAAAAACGAAACTGCTTACGCATGCAACCTCTCCTTCTGATTCAGTTTCTACGGTGGTGTGCACCTACCAACAGCTCTAGCTCAGGACCAAACTCAGTCAACTTTGCCACCATGTCAAGCATTTCTCCAACTGCAATCTGAAGGTGTGAGTATACAAGAACTCTGTTTAGTACCTCAGAAACACGTCACTCCCTAAAGAGCCTACAGAATACACAATTTACAGCAGAAGCCAGCTATTTCCTTCTACTTTAACCTGAGGGGATTTTAGGAAACACGCACAGACTCTGGTCTTCAGGACTGCCATCTATCTGATACTTATTCATACAATTCACTGTAATGTTCACATGCTATATATTCCAAAGTAGAAACTGGCAGGTGTCCTTTTTTCTATCGTATTTTGAGTCATCTGGGCCATGTTTACAAAGAGTTTACAGTCTAGTTTGTATAAAACACATACATACAAAACTTCTCATGTGGTTTACTGCTGTAAGAGACCAGCACAAGTTTTCTGATAGCAGAAACACAAGTGAAAAGGACACTGTCAGAATTTTTCTTCAGAACAAATGAATTTAAAAAACCCCAACAAACAAATACAAAACAAAACCAACACAAGTAACCATGCTCCTCCCAGAGGTCCAATTCCTGGTTTTTAATTCAAGTCCCAACTGAAGTTTTCTGAACCACTTAAATTCGTATTTGATTTCTTACCTATTTTTCAGCGAAGAAGATGCTCTACAACTGAGGACTAGTTTCGCTACATAAAGTAGCTCAGACAGCTTGTATACATGAGTCACAAGGAAATTAACACATTGAACACAGGACAAGAAGGAATGTTACTGCAACAGCATGAAACGAAAAAAAAGTCAAGGAAACACTGTACAGAGGAAGCGAAAGCAAATTTTACTCAGATCAAAGAATGTTTTGAAAGAAATAAAAAATATTCTGATAATAAATTTTGGGGAAAAAAATGCTCAGATGAAAATAAAAAAGGCAAAAACAAGCTGAAAGAACCAAGGACACAGCAGGAAAAACTACAATACCTCATCCCCCATCTGTGGCACAAAAGGGCACCGACGAGGAATAGTGTCCGTAATCCATGCTGAAGGCAGCCATTCTTCCAGTGTCAGACCGTTTTCTGCCAGAACTCCTACAGCCAGCCTCTGAAGAAAGTGCACACGGAAGATTAATATGAGTAAACTAAGGACTTGGAGAAGCCTTATATTTTTGTGGATTGTTTTATTAAAATCAACTGCCATTTCTTACGTCTATTTATCACAAAAAGGAAACTATTGTCAATGTGAAGATAAATCTTGCTTAACTGCTTCCAGTAACACTGAGAACAAAAAAAATAATCTGAAAAACTAAGCAGATTTTTAAGGGGTTTATTTTTTTTTAGTTTGCTGGTTTTGGGGGTGGTGGGCCTCTTCTAATAAAGACTGAATTTATTAATATTTCAGTAACCACATCTCATACCAAAAAGATAAAACCGAAATACGCCATTCTCTTTAACCAAATCCACGCAGTTGCTTTGGCCCATAAGACACTACAGCTCTACAGCTCACTCCAACTAAGAAGCTCCACAAAATGAGGAAGAGGTTAACAAACAAACAGAGGTAAAGCATGTGGAAGTGATCTAGATTGCGTACATCTATATTACCTCCTGGTATGTTTATTATAATGTGCTAAAAACACTCTGTCACAGATTTTAAGTCCGTATCACATATTTTTAAGTAACGAAGCTCAGCGCAGCTGGTGGTCCTAGATGCAAACTGCACGTCTGTAACTAATAAGCCAGATAGCTCTTTCACAGATTTTAAGTCCGTATCACATATTTTTAAGTAACGAAGCTCAGCGCAGCTGGTGGTCCTAGATGCAAACTGCACGTCTGTAACTAATAAGCCAGATAGAACAGGTTTGTGTACAACCATTCATGCCAGGCTGCTTTGAAAGTAGCAGAAGTCTTGTTTGCATACAGAAAGCAGCCCTACAGAAATCCACTCTGCATCCCCAGACTGCAAATGGGACACTCCAAATGCAACTCCAATGCACAAAGTCAAATGTGGTTTCACCAGGATGGAAACTGCTTAGAGTGCACCACTGGTGGGTACCACAGGAAAAAGCCTGCGCACAGTTAAAAATGACCAAGCAAACAAATAAACCAAAACACAACCCCCCTATTGCAAGACATCACTAACACAGAAGCACATTACGGATTTTGAGGTTCAAACGTTTTGAGGATTTTGAGGTTGTCTTGTGAAAACTGATGCACTGCATCAGGGCAAAGCCTGTCAGCTCATTAGTGAATTATGGGAAGGTAGTAAAAAATAGCTTTTAAACATGTTTTAGATTGTTTTTTGGCGAAGAAGGATTAGAAGATCATTACAAGACCATTCGAGATCTTGATGGTCCATGCATTAATAAAGAAGAATGACATCCTTTCTCTACTCCTTTCATAATTCCTAAGATTCTGTGCCTGGTTATAAAGATTGTCAAAAACTTTCTTCCTCAGCAGAAAGCCCTAATTTTGATCCAGGTTCAGGAATCAGGTAGAACTTTCTGTGAGTAACAACTGTAAGCTCTCTACCCAGTAAGGAGGTAGAATCTCCACCACAAGAAACTTCAAAGACAAACATCTGTCAGAAATTACAGGTATAATTAAGCCTACCTAGGGGCAGAGGGATGTTTTTCTGATATTCCTTCCAGTCTAATATTTCCTTGTGTTTCAAGAAAAGAGCAGGTCATCTTTAAAAATCTGAAATATCTATGTCTGATATTTTTGGAATCAAAGACCTTCTGCATCTTGATAACTGGGACCAAAATGGATGCAAGATTTCACAAATACGTAGTTCAGCTTTCATCTAAGAGGAAAGACTAGGCTGTCAGGCAGTCATATTTTCTATCAAGAAACTAAACTGGAAGTTTCAACCATTAACCACCCCCCACCATCTATTTTCCCAATCTCATTTCTTGTTTCAGACTGTGGAAATACCAAGATACTATTAGTATTGACATTACAACCAATGACTGCATACAATAAGCAAAAAGTAGCCTAATCAAAGAGTAAAGACTACCACCTAACATCCTGCGTGTCATACCACAGATTCACAGCAAAGCTGATTCTATGCCAACCAGCACATCAAAACAGCTGGTTTTTGTCAGCCTACCTTCCAATAAGGGTCAAAATGCTGAAATAATCATTTTAAGGAATGCTGAGGACTCCTAATCTTATAAATAAAATACAGTTATTTAATTACTTAGATGATACAGTTGGTTTCCCTAGGTATTTTTAAAATAGAAGCTATGAGCTTACAAAAGCAATTAGCATTAACCAGATAGATCACTTCTGGTCTCCGTCATGAAAGAATGAAGAAAAGACATTTTCTAAGCTAACAATTAAAACCAAATCAAACCTCCAGAAAACCACAACACACTGAAAATAACAAGTCACTGAAAATTTGCATGTATTTATCTAAACTTGAATTCATGGTTATATTAGAAAGAAATCGAAACAAACAACAAAAACCCAATGGAATTAAATTCCCCTTGACAGAATATAGTGGCAGGCATAATGCAAACATCATACACTGAGGAATTAATAGGAAAAAAAAAAAAGACACAACTGTGCAGACCTGTAAGAAATTGCAACTAAGCAGGGAGACAGAAAAAACACAGGCACATGTTATACCAATACTCGATACATCCACAGAAAGGGAATTTCTGGTCGGAGAAAAGATGGTGTTAAGAACATTACAAGTGTTCCTAAAGTGAAATGTGTCATATTCATGAAGTGTATCATTACAGCAATCTATCATTTGACTTACAAGAGTCAGCAATAATCACTTATTACAAGTAAAAGTCATGATGTGTTTTCAAATTAGTCAATAATACATTTTATACATAACTGAATCATTAATCTAAGACACCAGGAGCGAACACCACGTAATATACAAAGAACATCTAACCTTTTGTTTTCTCTCTTTGGGTTTCCTCTTCTTTGGTGATGTTGATGGTCCATCTTTCTCCTCAATCCCTTTTTTCCTTTCCTTTTTGATTTGCTTCTTTTGTTTTTCAGGTCCTTCTTCATCCTCTGAACTACTTTCTGCTTTCTTTGTTTTAATTTTAAGAATTTTCTTTGGTGGTTGCAAATTGATTCCTGCATCTGCTGTCCAGTCAGAATAATCACTAGAGTAGTCACTACATATGATATACCAAAGGAAAAAAAAAAAAAAGAAATTAAAATCCAAAAGTTAAAAAGCAGTTCAGAGTGCATTAGATTCTGTAATGTAACCCAATACAAGATTATAGTTATCAGTCTAGATAACAACATTTTAAAAATTGGTGCCTAAAACCCTGTATTTTATCTACACTTTACATGGTAGTAAACCAAAACTTGAGGTAGTTCAGTCTTGCGAAGAGCATAACTTCTATCATCCCTAGAAGTAAATCCACTGGTTACTTGGTCAATTGAAGATGACACATTAAAAAAACCCTGCGTATTACTCTTCAGGACTTGTGGTTTTGAATAGCTTTGAACAAAAGCTAACAAACAAACAAAAAACCTGAAGAAGAAACAAAGGTTGGGTTGAAGCTACCTCAATCCTTACTGTCTAATTTCAAACCAAGGGTCAGCAGAAGCAGTTGCACAGCTCAGACTGACAGGAAAGGGCTACCACATGCCTGAGGTTTGAGTGTGCCTGAAAAGAACCGAGTTTCTGCAAAACCAACTAGAAACAACTCTGCTTCTGGCAAACAAAAGGATGAAACCTTCCCCAAATTTTAGTTAGTAATATAGCTGAAAATTGAACCCTGAAAGTTCTAAGTTCTTTTAAATCTTTTGTTCTAAATGTGCACAAGTTTTAGTTATTATTCATTAACTGCTCACAGAGAAAGCCATCTAAAATTTATCCGCAGAACTGTTTTCTGTAAGCTATTCTGTCACTTACCTAGAACTGCCATCACTATGCCAGGCTCTTTCATCATCTTCTGACGTTCCACCACTGGCAACAACTACTTCCCCTTCCTAACAAGGTGGGGCGCAGAGGGGGAGGGCAGGGAAAAAGAAAGCATTTTCTTTGAAACTCAAAGTTGTAATACATGACAATATGACTAAGACTCTTTTAGGCTTTATATGTGTTATAAACATAGCATTATAAAAGCTTTATGTTGTTAGAAAGGTATTTTAGTTTGCAGACAGTTACTTTACTTTAATGGACTTCATTAAAAGAAGTAAGAAATACCTACACAGCTGGACAGACACAGAGTGTAGGGCAGTATTTTTTTTTAAGCATATAGCCAGTGGAGACCCAAGTGCTTCTCAGTGTCCATTTTAAAAGGCCAGCTCATTTTTCTGAGTATTGTCTTGCAGTCTCATTAATATAGTATTTCCACTTCTTTTCAATTAATATCAAACAAAAAATCCAGTACAAACTTTATATAGTTTTGTGACTCGTTTCTCTACTGTAGCTACAGAAGCATGGAACGGTTGAGGCTGGAAAGGACCTCTGGAGGCTCTATCATCCAACCTCCCTGTTCAAGCAGGGCCACCTAGAGCTGCTGCTAGGCCATATAGGCCATACTGAGTAGGCTTACAAATACAGGGAAGATTCAACATTGCTCCCATATACTTTGCAAAATGCCCTTAAAGATGAGCATTTATTCTTTTCATCAATTACTTTTTAGTCAAAACTAACTGCACACAACAGCATGTGAAAAATTAATTCAGCGTAATTTTTTAAAGAGGTGAAACGCACAATGAAAAATGTAACCTGGCTCTCTACCAGAAACAATGCTTGATTAGCTGACAAAATGGCTCACTGAGTAGAAATGGAATACATCAGACTGTCTCATGGAAAAGGAGCTTACATCTGAGGAACTATGTCCATTTTCTAGCTCTTCAGCAGGCCTTGCAGTTTCCTCTACTGCGTATCTCGTACGGTAGTTGTGTTGATTAGCTTGCTGTTTTCTTGAGTCGCTAGTGTCTAGTAAATGATCATGAGAATGGTTCTGTGAAGACATGAAAGTCAAAATACTTAATTTTTTGAGTATATGTTTTATTAACACATAGCATTTTCTTTAATAATAGTACTCAAGGAAGCAATTTTTGCAGTAGCAAGAAGATACAAGTTTCAATGTCACAAAATTCAAAACGGGCCCAAGTCCAAAACTAAACAGCATAGCTAAATATAAGCAACAAGCAGTTCAATATATCCTTCCCAGATAAAATAGAAAATGCTTATCTTTAATTATTAAAACTCTTCATTTTCTACAAGGTACCTATCAAGTAACTACTGATAGGCTGCTAAGAGCTTGTAATAGGTCAAAATTACATTGAAAATGGCCATCAGAGGAAAGCGGACTCTTACAGAGAGCTCCAGAGTGTGTGATTTAGCAACAGAGGGATCAGGTCTGTTGGGAGAGACACCCACATAGCAATACATGCCTTAGCATACAGAGATGAGTGTTAGCAAGTAAAGGCTCTTAAATGGTACGATGATGCATGGAAAAGTTCAAAAGAATGAGTCAGTTGGAAATAATCTGAGATCTTACAAAGCTCAGAAGAATGAAATAAGGATGTAATTACTAAACACTTCACACTCCAGCAAAAAGAGGTTTTGCTCCTCCTGTAGAACATACATAATGCAAACACTTGCTCTCAACACAAAGTATATAATCTTGTATTAGTCCCCAACCCTTGGCAAAAAAACCAAAACAAAAAAACCCCCCAAAAATCAAGAGCTATGACTTCCAAGAGTTTTGTGCTAATCTTTTTGGTATCTGTACTTGAACTTCAGTCCAGCTCAGACCCAACGAAATAGCTTCTGGACACATTTCCTACACCCCACGAAAGGGGGTACGCTTCCCCAGTGCTCTCTTTCTTCCACAAAGAAAACCTCTGCTATCTGTCTATTAGGTGCTGATATGGTTGAAAAAGCCAGTCCCAGGGATGAAGAAAGCAGAAGTGGAGCAAAGAAACCACAGAAAATTGCTATTACCAGAGCCTTCTAGTAGAGCAGACTGCTTGTACCTACTCCTCTTGGATTTTCTCTTTTGCATGAAAGAGAAGATCTTTCTTTCATGTAAGATGAAAGCTGGTACATGACATTAAATTCTTCTTATTGGGCAAAAAAAATAACCCACCTCCTTTTTTTGCAAAAACTACTAAACTTGGCCAAGTAGCAGCGGCTAAGCATTGTTTTTTCTTAGCATGCTGGTTTTGGCTAAGAGTTAACTTTTTCGCAAGAGCTAGTACAGGGCTATGTTTTAGATTTGTGACCACAAATACGGGTGTTTTAGCTATTGCTGAGCAGTGCTTAAACAAAGTCAAGGCCTTTTCAGCTTCCCACACACCACCACCAGCAAGTACGCTGAGGGTGCACAAGAAGTTTGGAGGGGACACAGTCAGGACAGCTGGCCAAAGGGATATCCCACACCATATGACGTCCTGCTCAGCATATAAAGCATTTGTCTTCTCAAGTAACCGTTACAAGTCATTGGGCTCTATATTCCTGGAGATGGTTGAACCTGCCTGCCAAAGGGAAGTAGTGAATGAATTCCTTGGTTTTGCTTTGCTTGCATGCCTGTATTTTGCTTTATCTATTAAACTTTTTCCCAACCCACCAGTTTTCTTACTTTTATCCTTCTGATTATCTCTCCAGTCCCAGTGTGGGGGTTGGGGGGGTGGGGAGCAGCAAGCAAGTGGCAGCTGTGTGTTGCTTGGTTGCCGGCTGGAATTAAACCACAACGGTCTTCCTCGACATGCAGAACTCTGGTAGTTAGAGCTTTTCTCCTACCCTCACTGTTAAAAGAGACATGCTTTTTTCAGGCATGACTGCAACTGCCCATCTGCCTCTTAGTATCGTGAAACGTCGTAGGAGGAAGCATGGACAATAGGATGGAATCACATAAGCTGAGGGAAACAAATCAGTCAAGTACCCTTTAGTTGACTAATCCAAGGCCTATTCTGCAAAAGTTACATTAGAGCTTTACTGTAATGCTCTTGTTTCTAGAAAGAAGACAAAAGTCCTAAAAATTCACATCCCCGTTTCTATTCAGAGGTGAGATCTCTCAAATTATTATGATAAACACAGCTTCCCCCTACTTACACTGTAACTATGAATCCTTGGATAATTTAAGCGCTTTGCATTACTCTGGGTTTGGAAAGAATTCTTCTCTTTCGTCAGTTCAAAGATTAAGGAAAAAAGCTTTCACCCCCACCCCCCCTTCATTCCTTTATGGAAGCAAGTAACATAACTGTACAAATATTGGGCCATAGTGATGCCAAACTGTTTTGGGAAAGAGACAAACCCAAAATAAGAATGAAGAATCAAAACCAAAAACAAAACCACAAGTAGTTATCCATACGTAACAGAATGATTGAAGTTTGTAGGGATCTCTGGATGTCAGCTTGTCCAACCCCACTGCTCAAGCAGGGATCAGAAAAAGGACCATAAGGTATACATCTTGCAAAAAAACCCTGTATTTTAACATCACTCATATTCAACACAGCTTTGCCAAAATCTGGTGTGAAGCCACAGGACAGGCAGGTCTTCATTATTTTGGGAACAAAGGACAGGACTGCACATGAAGGTTTGACTACAAAGATAAAGTATTACAAGCTTTTTCTGACAAAATGGTATCTATCACCAGCATGTTCAACAATGATTGAGGAAACAGCTGATGATCTCCGGACAACTCCACACACCCCCACACCCCCCCATATAAATCTTAAAGAAAGAGCTTTAAGTTAGACTCTCAACTCTAATAGGAAGCTTGAAAATAAAGCTAAGATAACCTGATCCTCAAATCAATAATCGCTTGCTCTCTCTTGATACACTTTACAATGAACGATAGTCATATATGCTGACAAGTACTCTGTATCATATCCAAGGCCTCCAGTCAGTATCAGAGCACACCTACAGATACATTTGAAATTATGCCTACTGTCAGAACAGTTTTTCTGTGAATTGCAAATGATGGCATTTCCTGTATCTGAGAGGGATAGATACAAACAAGCTATCTGGACACTGCTAAGGGTCTTTGTAGCACCATTTGTGAAAGATACAGTGGAAATTCAGTAGTGTCCTGATGATCCAGACCACTGCGTTCTACCATCCTTACAGCTGTGACTCCACTGGCAAGGCAGAGCTTTGATGTGCTTTCCTATGGGGCTGCAGCAATTTTGGACATCTTCAGCTGTATAATTTCATAGTATTTCTTCACCAGCAGTATTTATTTTTTATCTGAAAATGGTTCCTCCTTCCCTAAGACAATAGGAATTACCCTCTACTAGAAAGTTAAACAGAGGCAGGGCACAAGCACATGTCCAGTATCAGAAGTCCAACACTACACAGATGCTCACAGCCTCTTTAAGACAAAGAAAGGAAACTTTGGCTTTTTTGTTTGCACATGCTTTTCACATGATGTTTGAAATGTTATGCTGAAAAAAAAAATTCATCAAGTAGCCTACATAACTGTTTTCATTCATTATTAGATTTGCTATTTAAATTCTTCAACCCTGACCTTTAAATTCTATGACCTTAAATTTTTCCTTACTGAATTTCATTTTTTATTTATTTGGAGAGGGATACTTTGCTTTACCAAGGTCATTAATATATACTTTTGTCCAAATTTAATATGGTTCAATGACCATGAGAACCCCAGATGATACATAAACAAATGCCCAAACTGTTAGCGCAAAAAGCAATTTGGTTTTTTTTCCTCAGAGTGGTTGAGGTTGCAAGCACCTCTGGAGGTCATCTTGTGCAACCTCAATGCTCAAGCACAGCCACCTAGAGCTAGTTGCCCAGGACCACGTCCAGACAATTTTTTACTGTCTCCATTGCTGGAGACTCCACAGCCTGTCACAGAGCCCTGTGCTTGATGATCCTGAGAAAAATCTGAAATACAGTCCCACTTTGAACCAATGCCATCTGTCATCAAGGTTTCTGTCTGGTGTTTTAAAAGCATTTTTGTTTCATAATAATCAGAGAAAAACCCATTCATCACCAATGACTTCAGAAGTCTACCTGAGTTCTTCATCTGACATGCAGATTGGTGATACTAAATACTATTCAGGTCAAAATACCCAAGCTTCTAGGTTCTCCTACACAACTCCACTAGTCCCTCAAGCAATCACATACAGAAATTTCTCAGTATGACCTGGGTCAAAGAAGCATGGGTTTTCTAACTTTTAATATCCAAATACTTCTGTGTCTTCCATCTAAGTTGCAGATATTGTTAAAGAAGGAAAACTGATCTATAATTATGTACTGATTTTAAACAGACCCTAAAATGACCCTGGACTAAAAATAAATAGTAACACTCTGAAATCTCCTCAAAAAGTAATTACAGCTCCTCTGTGTTCTTCCTTGTGGACCTACACGTTAATAACTGCATCTGTAATCCAAAACTCAAACATTTGTTCTTGCCCTCATTTTCATTTTACTTCTGTATTTTCAACTCTTTTCAGTTAGAAGGGAACAGAGTACTATTTTATGATTATTATATGAACAGAACTGATAAATTTCCAAAGTTGGTATAAAAATCAGTATTCCTACCGGTATGAATACAACTGAATTTGCATACGAGCACTATGTTTTAATACAAGCCCTGTTTACTCCATTCCCAGACCAGCTGACAGTACTGTAGAAAGACAGACTTTCCAGAATTCTTGATTCTCTAATTCTTAGGTCTATAAATGACTAGAAGGTGATGTTTTCCCATGTATTTTCTTTGAGGTATTCCCTATATCTTCTAGATAATAAATTCTCTTCACGAAACCCTTAACAATTCACTATGCAACACAGGAGGACTACTAGGAACAAGTTACAAGGTATCAGTATCAAAATATGCTGCATTCACATAAGAAAAAGCAAGATTTTACAGAGCACTTTCCAGATATATCATTGACCTAACACAGCTTGTATTTAAAGCCACACAGTCGCCTCATACAACAGCAATAGAAGAGCTGCTATAATTAGAGTTACTAATTTCTTTTGGTTTTTTTTAAATAATTAAGTTACTAATTTAAAAAAAACCCTAAAGTATCACGCAACAGTTTCTGGTGTGCACAGTCTTGCTTCTCTTCTCAGGTGTTTATTTGATTTTCTTACGGACACTACAGAAGATGGCAATTTCACTCCTACTGTTCAGACACTGAGCAAAAGCACTGATTATGTTAAACATAAGCAATAATGAAAACCGCCAAAATCTAAGCAGTTTATTTAATTGGCAGACTCACAGCACTCTGGTTCAAGCACCCTTTTGTTCTAGCAAATTTGCTTATTTAAAGCCCATTTGATACTTAACTCATTTCTGAATCCCTCTGAATTACCTCAAGGGATCTGAATTAGTGTACTTCTCAAGAACCCAAGCTCTCTAAAAACAGACATTTAATGAAGAATGAACTATGGAAAAATATGAAGTTTTTGTCCTGAGATGCCATAAAAAAGTATCACGCAGGGCTTAAGAAGCATTTGTTTAAATGTTCTAAAACTGTTACTGTAATTAGTATAATACCTAATATATACACCTAATTACTATATGGATAATTTACCGACATACTCAAGTGGAGAGACTATGACTGTCTACTTTCTGCTATGTTTCATCAGGACTAAGGTGGGAAGTGTCTAAAGGATTTACCAAGTTATCTCTCCCTCAAATTCCGGGCATCAGATAAATAGGACCAAGGTAAATGAAGGGCACAGTCTTTCCTGGGAAAATATATGAAACTGAAGAAAGGTTTTCCTAAGCTAGCTTTTGCTCTGAATGATTTTAAGGGTATAAATACACACAATGAAAATATGGTGCTCAAAAGGATCTAGTGCTACCTTTAAAGGTCTGGAGATTAAAAATTTTCTCCTCTGAGAGATTTTCAAAAACATCCATGTTTCTTTGTTTCAAAGATGTTATAAACTAATTGCTGAAACCAAAATGCTGGACCAACTAGCCTACTTTGCTATTTTTATGTCCTAGTGGTATTTTAGGAAAACTGTAACCCAATTAGAAATTTAAGGGTAAAGTTTGTAGGAATTTATGTTATCAGGAAGGTTCTTTTGACTGGGCTATAGCTGAAGAGGGGGAAAAAAAAAAAGAAAAAAAATCACACCCTGAAACCCTTGAGCAGTGCAATCATTTAATTCAACAAAACGAAACTCTAATTCAGCACCAAAATACATCCCCCCTCAAGACAAGAAAGAACTTTGTGAAAATTGGAATTTGTGAGGCCCATTTTCTCTGATTCCCATGAGAAAAAAATAGGAATTAAAGATTTCTGATGTCCTGGTATTTCGCTACCGAGCCCTGCCATGGCCACCTCCAAAACCACAAGTGGCATAGAGCTTCTTCCCTACCCTGTATGTCCAAAATCTGGAGGTACTCTGAAAAATATTTGTTCACTTTATTTTCAGCAAACACAATGTTGATGACTGCAACATTAAAATTAGTGTATCCAGTATCATTTCTTAAGATAGCAATGCACACAATTTTAACACAATAAAGAAACTGAAGAAAAATTTAAGAACAAAGAAACTGAAAATTATTTGGGGACTGTCTGGGGGTGGGGGAGTGTTCATCTTCTTTTGAAAGCTTTACTTTGGTTGACTACAGTAAAAGAAGCAAAATTCTATGCTCCAATTTAGTACCAAGTAGAAACTTGTCCATCTCATATTTACTTTTTCTACTGCACATAAAATTAATTCATTATTAAAAAAAAATGCAGAAGCACTACTAAGCATCTGAAATTTACTTATTTTGAGATCGCCTTCAATCTCCATCCCTTTCTCCCCAAGAAAGGGAATAATAAACAACACAGGCTCTAAGTATGGTACTCTGATAATGTTAAGCGCATAGTCTTTTTTACACTTTTTCTTAATATTTCATTTCTTCATTTTTCCACCTTGAACCCCATAAGTGGTTTTTACTTTTCAATGGATAATTTGTAGGCATTCTTGAAGGCCTGTATTTTACTAAGCTTTTGATTAAGGGTGAAACAGTCTCATCTACAGTAAGTGTACTACAAAACTGAAAGCATGGCTTCTCTTCTACCGTTGCTTAAAGTTTATTTCCTTTATTACAAAGTTATTTGCCATATTATTCTTCCTATTATTTAGCTAGAAAAGCACAGATAAGCATGTGAGATAGATAAATAACTGATTTCTAACAAACAAAATATAAAATGATTTTTGTAAATACCGTTTATACAGCCTTCACATTTTCTTGCAGGCAAAAAGGCGTAAGATTGAAGTGTTTGAAAGTTATATGAAAACATCGAGTCAGTTAAGACATTTTATTTTCAATACAACCCATTCCCTTCTATTTCATCTATCCTGTCTTCCTCTTTTCTGAAAAACATACTCCAGCTCTAGCAAAAAGCATGACTTAAAACTATGCCATAGAAAACGGCAATGTAATTATTAGTGTACCATGAGAGAAAATACCCAATTCTGTATTTGGAGATGTATTTAAACGTGTTAAGAATTGTGCCTTCAGTTTTAATCGAACCTTTCCATGGAACACTATGTCAAACAGCAGACAATAGTAGCAGGATGTATTGATTAAAAGTGACAGATTCCCTACAGCAGATCATGGCCCTAATACCAGATTCGAAGGGCTTCTCACTTAGGGGATTCTAAAAGCAATCCCTGTAGTGAAACAACAGTAGAGACATGCCTCCTCACTCTGGGGAAGTAAACCAATTCCTGTACCGTTGGTTTTTAAATTTAAAAATGAGAAGAGGAATGTAAATTTATGTGGCCTAACACATGGAGTTAAATTTTACACTTCTTTCTGCAATAAGGTCTAAGTGACTACTTACCTTAGAGAAAGTAGGTATTTTGTTTTCTCTTTGAATATGACTCGTTACATGTTTTCTTTTCTCTTCAGATCGATAAACTCTTACTTCTTCTTCTCCCTTTGCTGTTCTCCATTCTTCCTGCCTACTGAAAAAACAAAATTGAGATGTTAAAGCAAAATAATATTCCAAATCAAGGAATGAACGTTCAAAATTTACAACATTCTTTGAGCAACAGAGTAGTCCTTCTCTTTACACTCAGGATATGACTTTAGAATTATCTTTTCTAAACAAAGTAAGATTTCAGTCTTACTCTAAAAAGCTAGAGCAGCTTATGTCTGAATGTGGCTAGAGGAGTTTTTTGACTTACTGATTTAAGTATTCATCTCAAGAGTTGATTACGGAACAAAGTTTCAACGCAGAAATCAAAATTCATCTCAGGCAGCTAATGGATTAGGTCAGTGTCCAGCCACGAAATGCCATATAATGGCAGGAACAAATGAAGTTAAAACATACTGTAATATCATGCTACAGGTCAGCAAACATTGAGGCAGCTAGATCCCATTGCACATACAAGTTAAATTACTCTGTCATTTGTTAAATGCTCAATTTTTATTCACAATAGTTCTGTAATTTCAAGATTCTTCAAGTAATATGCAAACAAAAATTGATTTCACACTGAAACTGATTTTATAAAAATATGAGACCACACAATGGATAAATACGACACAAATAGTTCCGTAACAATGTGAATTCCGAACTTGTTCAACCTCACTATGTTCATCAAACCAAAATTCATTGCAAACTTGGACTATATTTACCTGGCCACACCAGAAGACAATTCAGGTACTACAACCCTTCGACTCCAAGCCACAAGGTCCCGTTCAGTGGCTATTTCACTTCTTGGTGCATTGCTGTGCATCTGACGCACACCTTCAATTTGTCCACTACGTCTTAATCCTATATTTGGTGGTGAATGCACTTCTGAGGTAGAACTTACAGATCCTGGGAAGTCAAAAAGTGATAGTTGTACTTGATCTGAAATGCTAATGAAAGCATTTAAAAACAAAAATTCAAAATGGAAGGAAAAAAGAGTTTTACTTTATCAATTAATATTTGATTTTTTTTTGGAAGTAAGTGAACCTAATTTATAGACACGACAACACACACTCTTAAACTGGGCTTCAGTACTCGTAAAAATTCACATTGAAAAGAAGCAGTTATATCAACAATCTGAAGTGAAGCAAGTGTTTCATTGATTTGCTTTTCTTTAAAAATGCTTTTGAAAACATTTACATGAAGCTGACTATTGCTGCTACATTCTAGATCTGTATTATTTCACTGTATCAGTGTGTTCCTTAAACAGTCTTCCACCTTCAAAAAAATGAAGCCACAACATTGGAAATTATTAGGAATCCAAGCTATAAAATTCACAGACAAGAAAGTGAACTGGCCAAAAGATTAAAAAAAGAAAAATCCCACAAAATCCCAAACCAAACCATACTTACATGCAAGATCCTTCAAACACCTAAGTTATAGCAGAATTTCAACATTTTCCCACAATTTTCTGCACACAGGCTATTCTTGCTTACTCAAATGGAGTGTTAGCCATGACTTTTGAAGTGTTGAAAACCACCATGTAATCTAGTGCAAGACACTGAAATATGTAACAGCTGTACTGAGAAATAAGTATCTCCTTCCTCTTTTCTCCCTCCTATTTCCTTATTTGAGAAATTTAGATTTCAATCAAGTACATGGCCAATTCAAAATTAAACAGTAGGGTAGTTAATTCTAAGGGAACGTAGTTGCTGCAAATTCCCCCAGTGAGAAGACAATGACTTTAACAAAGATAAATTTGTAATATTAAGAATCCTGGCGTTTCGCAGAAAGGTAAAAAAAGATGAAAAAGCTGCATTATTTTCTATTGCTCCATACCTCCTTTCTAGTCATTAAAAAAAAAAGGCATAAATCACACACAGTAATGTGTGTGATTTGTGTTTTCCAGCTCTCAGCTGTTTCAACAAAAAAGCCACAACACCGATCCCCCAGTAATCTACCTCTGCTTATCCGGCTGGCACTACTGGTTCCTGCCTCCCCAGAACGTCTCTGGTCCTGCTCTTGCTGAAGTCTTTGAATCATGCTATCCAACGGACTAACTTCTTGATTTGCTTGCTGACTAAGAACTTGATTCAGTCCTGTGAATACAAGGGAACAACACACAAATGTTGAAGAAACAAATGTTACAAACAGCTTATTTAACTTCTAGCTTTGAAACTAACCACAGTATATAATCACATGGGTAAGCATGTATACACACGGACTACTGTGTATTCTTCCAACAGCCGGTTTTTAAACAGAACAATTCTTAATACATTGAGAGCATTATATTTTCTGAGGCAGGGTCAAGATGATCACACGTTACTTCTAATGAAAGTTTAAACTTTATCAAGTGCCAGGAAGTCGCAGAAGCTTAATACAACTGTTTTTGTCAGCTCAGTCAATGTAAATTGCTCAAATGTGTGCTTAGCCTGCCCCAAAAATATTATAAAACATTTTAGAATGAGCATCAACAAAAGAACTATATCAAGAAGGTATAACTGAATTGGAAAATAATTATCTATAGTGGTCAAGCAGTAAAAATGCTTGATTGAGCTCCACATAGACATGATGATGGCACAGGTTAAGTAATGCTAATTTTCTTTGGTATGCAAAACAGAGAAGAAACCTCCTTTTGGGTAGGTCTCTTAAATAAAAGACAGAAAACAGCTCTCACAGAAGTGATTACAAAGTGATAATACTGTTTCTGCACAGCAAGCAAAATCCGCAGCATGTAAGCATGAACACCACAAAACCTCTTTTCATACTCACAAGGGTCAAAAAAATTGAGAGGTATAGAGAAAAAAGCAAGGGTTACTGATTTGAAAAGGAAACCAGATACCTCCAAATGGAATAGTCAGATGGTGGAGTGGAATGGTGGGAAGGTCTGGTTAAGAGAAGTAGAACTTGCAAAACTTTGTAATGAGGGATGACAATGTTCAAAGAAATAAGCTACAGATCATTTTCCCAGCATGATTCAAAAGAGGTAGCATAAACTGCACTTTGCAAGATCAAAGAAAAGATAGTACAGTAATTGTGCTATGAAATGAAGAGCTTCGATTACATGGCTAGACAGGAGCAGCCACCTCTTCAGAGACGATGGTATGAAGGAAGAACATAAACATTTAAGACAGTGCTCTCAGGGTTTCAAGGTTATTGCAGTTGAAGTCAACTTCCTTAAGATAGCAGAAGCTTGGAATCACGGAATGAGTTCTAGTAAACTGGATGTTTTCTGACTCATAAGTGAAACCGTCAGATTTATCTGGTGATCTAGTGAACAGACATACCACCTACTGAAAACAATGTGAAATACTACTAATAAAAGAAGAATGATCTTAAATAAGGAAACTGCTACCTAAACAAAATTAATGTCTTATGTATTCAGCTTGTGAGATTTTGCTTTCACAAGTAACTGTAACAATCAGTAAGTTTGTTTTGTTTTTCATTAAATGAAATAATAACCACACTGGCATGTACTTTAATTTTTCAAAACATATGATTTAAAGGAGCTTCATGTACATCTAAGCAGTAAATCAAGCACGACTATTTCATTCTCCCTACTCTTACAAGCCACTACAGAAAACTTGACAAGAAATAAATCGTCATTGCTCTGAGGGAGAACCAACAAATCTCACAATAAAGTTGCAGAAAAAAACGGAGCTTCCTTAGTGGAAGGGAAAATATAAAATACATGAACACAGTTTAGCTCTGCAAAAAACTGCATATATCGTTGCTAAACTGTAGAAAAATGTTTTCTGTCTCTGCATCTCTCTGGCTCTCTGTCAGTCTGGTTGATGGCTTCCTGCTATTAAACCAAATGTTACGGACATCATCTTCCTATAGGCATTCATGTGTCATGCAGCCACACCATGGAAATCAATATTGTTGGGTCTGTGTGTAGAGTCTCACTTGCTTCAAGAGATTCTATTGGGAGAATGTGCCCAGGACATTTTCAAATTTGGAGAATTTCAGAAATGTCATGGATCCATGACGTAATTGTAGTAACAAAGTAAAATCACATCCTTCCTTGGACATCGAAATTAGCTTCAAAGCCACTAGCTAAAAACTTAGAAATAAAACATGGCATACATTTATCAGAAAGGATTTTTTTCCTTCTTACAGTTGCTTCTCAGGTAGCATTTCTCCCTACAATTTCAGAAGGAATATGGAAATGCTCCTTAAAAATTGTTATTTAAGTATTCAGTGTCTTATAATCCTCAGGTCTACAAATGAGGATAGAGAGATCTTTTGGTAACAACACTGTCAGCCAACCTCCCTGGAATGTCTGACACACCACAGGCTTAAGTATGGTGTATATATAAGCCATTGCTTCCAGGCACCATCAGTTTCCCCTATTTTCAAGAATATCCAAATACTTGTCAAGGCTTATCTTGAAAACACTGAAAGCTTCCTTCATCAGTCACTGTTTGCTCATTCATACTAATATCTAACTAGTGACACATAAGGAGGGGAAGTTTTAAATCCCCACCCACGTGGACTACATTTAGGCAGTTACCAACAGCCAGCCATTGGCCCAAAATAGGCACATTCCTCCCATTTTGTGTGCATGGAGGATACCACTTCAGAGGAACTTCCTAGATTTTGTATCCTCAACAAGTCTTCAGACTTCTCTAACCAAACCATCAAAGCTTAAATTGAACAACTGCCTTCATATAAAGCGGATTTTGCATGTTTCAGGTGTCCTCTCATTTTTCTCTTCTTGTAGGTGTTACCTGTTCTAATCAATCTGTCTAGGAAGATCAGTCTACTTCCTAGGTTTTCTGAAGCAGGAAATCTTACCCTAGAGAGATGAACTGAAAACTCACTCATCATCATACATTGTTCCAATAATGAAAGGAGGTCCAAGCTAACCGGCACTGTAGTGTCAACTAATACTGATTTGATCAAAGACAATACTGTAAGTGAAGTTGTGAAAAGCATGAAACTGATTCACAAGCAATCAGTGCCAAGAATATTGCAATTCTTCCACGCCACATGAACTACTATGCTCAGAAATAGGAAAACAACAAAAGGACAAAGTGAAAGGGAAACTGTAGAACACCTGGAGTCAACTAGAGAGGCTACAGTGTAGTGAAGTGAAATTTTCCATACCTGAAGATGTCACTCCCATCTGAGGAATAAGCTGTTCCTCCCTGCAGTTCTCACGACCAGGAACTAGTCTTTGATACCTTGCAGGATGAGGGTTGCCATCCACATCAACCAAAAATGGGGGAGGCATAAGGTGTGGAGCCTGCTGTGTCTGTTCATCCAGGACAAAGTTGTTGGCATCACGGATAAGAGGCCGATAATCACTATGAAAGAACATCTGATCTGCTATCTGTAAACAAAGTCATTTTGTAATTTTTTAAAGAACCTATTAAGAAAAATTATCAGAATATAACTGCCAAAAGTATTTTTAACAATGTTACTCGTGGCTGCTTTTGCAAAAACAAGGTTATAAGCTGGTCTGTTTATCTCAGTTTAAAGGGGAAAATTTAATGACTCCATGATTATTTTTTATTCCCAGTACTCCTTTTCTATATTATAGTGGAAGGAGAATAATCCATATGTTTAAGCATCAGAAGCATTTAAAGAGCAGGGTAATGGGGCAATATTTAACTACTTGAAGACATCTGACTAAACACAGCATAGACTTATTAAATAGTTTACAAATTTTCTTCTATAATCTGAATATATGTTCTGATGATGAAAAGTGTCACAGACTTATGAGCTATGGTGTAGGAAGAGGAGGAATAGGAAAATATTTATCACATCACATCATTGCCAAACAATTTAACACCAGCAGCCAAACATATATATTCCTATTATAATGCTAGATATATGAAAAGTTTCAGTAGATTAAAAAAAGTTGATCTAAAGTTGGATTCTTCAGGCTCAAAGTTCTCTTTTTTTTTTATTTCAGTCCACCTACTCATGATTTATTCTAGATGACTTTCCACAGACACTCAGGACTGAGAAATTCTTTTGTCCAAATAGTACATAAAAAGGCTTATGCTCCATCCCTCATTGGCACATATATCACAGTATGGTGCAATCAGAAAGATATTGAACCACAAGAAGAAAAGAGAACGAAAGGGAAGCTGAAGCTTATACTGCACATCCCAACAGTACCTACTAGCAAGAAAACCCCTTCGCAGCTCATGTACTCAGTTTAGGTTTGAACACAGAAAAATAAAATCATAAAATAATAATTCACTTAAATTACATTTCCAGTGTAGTATAAAACCGATTAAACAGTTGACTCAAGGCATAAGAGATCTCAAAAAAATCTCAAGTGTTAAAGACAGGTATTTGAGTACAGACAGAGGAATGCCTAGATTGCTGTAGAATATACTGCAATTTCTGAAGTGTGCTCTATCATGACCAATCCATAAGATAGTTTCCAGTAACTTGTTCTGTAGAAATAAGGAAGAGTTTATAGCATCTGCTTAGATGTCTGGTCTCTCAGTGAGAGAGGTCTCCCGTCCTGGGTGTGACAAGACAGGAAGGAAAGATGACAACATCGGTCAACATGAGAAAGTGCCTTCATACATCTACATGAGGTGGATTTAAAATAAAAAATTTTTAAAAAGTCATAGGAATCATGGGCTTTGGACACCACGAAAATTCAGAAAAGTAACAACAAGAAGAAATTGGAAAGATGCAATGACCAAGAATTTACTTCAGGGATTCAAAAGGCTACCCTTACAAAAGTGCATATGGACAAGGTGCAGTAAGAAGACCTGACTGGACGAAGTCTTGTTGCCAGATTCTCTGTGAACTTAACGAAGGCTGAATGAGACTTTCACATGTCTGACAGAACCAAGGCCTGCTTAACAACTTTGCTCCTTCAGCTTAAATAGCTCACTATGATAAAGATAGAGATCCTATAGAAGGACTTAACGATTTTCCCTAGAATCAAAATAGTGGAGCATCCAGTATTTTTTCACCTAGTGTAAATCTTCCTATTAAGTACTTCCTACACTGAGAAAGAAGCAATTCCCATGGTATGATCACACAAACTGAGTTTTAATGTTCTGTAATTTGGCTGTACAGTGTTACATCCCAGGTTTTGTAACTACAGGAAGATCTGAAAATCCTTCCTTAGATTCAGGGACCTCTACTAGAACAGTCTCTGGTGAAAGACCATGAGAGACTCCTCTGCAGTTAACCTTCTGTGTACTCTATAGAGCAATCAGGTATGGTAGTAGGGTGGAAAGCAAACAACAATTTACTATTGCACACAATAAGAATGGCATTTCAGGGAGAACCCAGGCTCAGACCAACTCTCGGGTAGAACACTGGAATGTCCCTACTGGAACCCAGGGCAATAATCTTATTCTCAGGCTATTCCAAGTCCTGAGAAAAATGAGAATTAGATATTTCAGAGAATCTTAAATGGTTATGTTCAGCAGACAATCAGTTAAAAGTATTAACAATTAGACCTATTTCTTCTAGATATACATCTAGAGATGAAATTCATGACAAGAAGATACTATACCACCATTAGGACACAGGAGTTCTCCGTACATATGACTTCAGAAACCCAGCTTGGGGTTTAAATGCCAATGTTTTCCATAAGGTCTGAGCTCTACAGACTTTCCTTCAGTAATTACACTACACATTCAAAACTCAAAAAAAGATCTCCAAAAGTTGTTTCTCCAAATGCACAACTACACAAATGCAAAGAGATTTTCCCCCATACTGTGCCAATCCACCACACAGGACCTATCAATCTGCAAGAATGAACTGTGGTTCGGGCAGTCTACAGGAACAGAAAGTTCAGTGATCTAGTCTAATGTAAGATGTAAAAACAACAGAAAGGTACCTTATGCTTTTGGACATTAGGCATTTTTGGACAAGTTTCCAATAAAGCAAGAACTTCTGAAGAGCACATACCCTGTTGACAGTGAGCTCAGCTCATCTCTGGTGATCTTCACACACTCAGAAATTTCAAGTGAGATTGGCTTAAGTTTCCCTTAATTGGGTCAAATAACAAAGGAGCCCTAAACAAGCAGCAAATTTTTTCTCTCCCCACTAAAAAATTACTCCATAAAAACATGTACCTCCCCAAAAAAGCAAAAACCCCACACCCACAACCAAACAAACCAAAAACACCCCACTGTCATCTCTGTGGCCAAGATCCCACTGGGGAAAAAAGCACCCCAACAGTGGTTCCAGTCAACTAGGAAACACTGGTACTATCTGAATATAACATGAAAAAACATCTATGTGGAAAATTTAAAGAGTCTGCACTCTCAGAGCTTACACTATCTAAGTATCATCGTCTTGGGCACAACTCACGTATGCAGGAATACAGGAGAGGTTACCACGCTCCTTTCTTCTGTAAAAGTCGTCCCCCAAGAGGGAGAGAAACCACTTCAAAGACCAACATCTCCCCCCACCAAAAGAGAGGCAGATCCTACTAGAGCATATTCTCACAAGATGTCTGAAAAAACTCTAAGTATCTGAGGGGGGAGGACAGAAAAAAGAACACCTGATCTTCAGCATCTACGTATCTGCAGTTACATTTTTCCATAAATCAGGTCAGACAAAAACAGAAGAGGAGATGGAACCAGGCAAGAAAGAGATTGGAAACTTCCAAGCTAAGTTTTCTGAGAATTGAAGGTTGAGGTTAAAAAGGTAACAAATTTGAGTCCTATTTCCTCCCACTTCTTCTCTGGTCAAGAATGCCAAGATTACCACTGGCACAGTAACAGCTGGAGAGAGTAATTTTTAATCACCTTGTGAGGAATTTAAACATAATCTTTTCTCAGAGACTGCAGCAAAAATCCCAAGAGAACAAAGGGTCTGTAGAATTCAAGAGGTGAAAAGCAAATATTTCCATTCTTCAAATAGATCTAATCCCTCACAAGGTAAATTCTCAAATGACAGTTTAAAAGAAACTCTCTGTCTATCACAGCAAAAGCAAAAAGGCTCTTGGTTTTAATTTCATTTCCAACATTACGGAGTAGCAGAGGACGATTCACAAAATGACTGGAGTGAAAAATAAACCTGTAACAATCCATGGACATGGTAAGAAAAACGTTTCCATTAGGACTTTAAAGTTTGGAAGAGTAAGAACTCTGAAAGACAAAGACCTTGAAAATGATCTGATAATTCTGGTTTTCGGTGCTTGTGGTATCTCTGCTCATTTGTTTTCTTTGAAATCAAGGGGAAATACACAATCATAACAACAGGGATAGCAACCACAGCCAAGTGCCCAGTACTTCAAATCATGGTTGAGAGACATGAAGAAAAAAACAATACCTCAATACGCAAATGCTGTTGTAATTACCATGAAAATAAGATCTGGAAGACTACAGAAAGAAATGCAGTGGCTTACAGGACAAAGATTAAGGTTCCTTTTGTTTTCCATCCTTCGGGCCCCTCTGTGTTGCTGTTTGCCAAAATGCCTTCAAGGCCTGCCTGACTCCAAAGATCCAAACCAGGAGGCAATATCCAGAAGCCTGCACTATGCCAACAGTCTTTTTTTAACTATCAGCTACCAGAAGCAGAGATAAAAATCCTGAAGTAGGTATGTCCATGTAAGTCTTGGAAAGAGGGAGAAGACACACACTTCACCTCTTCCCTGGGTGGTAATGTAACCAGGACCTTGTGGGCGCTCCAAACTAAGTCAGCTGTATGGTTTATAGAGCATGTTCATCCACAGAGAAAAAACTAACACCACACATCTTTACAGTCATGAGGGTCTGTGGCAAGACATCCACACTTGGAATACACAATGTAGACTATGGTGTTAGAACAAAGATGTAATATTTTAATCACACAGTAATGGAGGAACATTGCTGTGTAAGCACCAAGGCATTCATGACAGCAGAACTTCATTAGCAGACATAAAACTGTATCACCAGATCATATAGTACATTTACTGTAAATAATTGTCTCCCAGGCTATGCAATGTTTAAATGTTTAAATAC
>NW_010405218.1:50662-57459 GCF_000710305.1 Buceros rhinoceros silvestris | reverse complement strand
GAATTCGTTCTATTACATAACCCCACCTTTTTTTTTTTTTTAATCTTACTTAGGAATCAGAAAAATATTTAAAGCAGAATGTTTATTATGAATTCTACTGCAGTTTGTTCACACTATCCATATTAGCAGACACCTGTATAACCTCATCCCTTAGGAGAGTACACAGTAACCAGATAGTTTTAAAACATTTTTGTTTGTTTGGAGTTTTTGGGTTTATTTTTTTGTAAACTACTTCTAACTTCCCCATAAACAGTAGCTTAATAGCATGTCCCCATAGTTTAAAAAAAAGACAGCTGAAAGAAACTGTCAACAACAGGAATCTGAAATACCCCATATTAATGGCTCAAAATTGTGTTAAGACACACCCTCCTGAAATGAAGCTCTGACAAAAGTTTGCACAAATGCATTCAACATAGACAAACATTTTGATTTGCATTTTGCACTGTACCTTGTCATATTTGCTACTGGAACCAAAGCCAAAAATCAGAAGGTGACCGTGAGAATCAGTACATGCAAAATGCTGTCCATCAGGAGAGCACTTGCAGTCAAAAACTGCACCATGTCCTTGTCCTTCAATCTGAAATACATCAACATACAAAATAATTAAGTTAACAGAAAGAAATACTTTTCAATTATGATTCTCAAAACTGTGGTGCTGGTGTTGAAATTTATTATAAAATCTGTAAGACAGTTTACTGCTTATGGAAGTTATTTTAGAACATAGTTTACTTTTTAGCTATTCGTTTTTCAGTGAATTTTGTAATAATGCTCTTGACAGATGCCAAATTGATAGTAGTAGAAACTGACAGACTTTATCCACAAAGCAGGCACAGTATAGGAAGTGAAAATAAAAGCTTCCCCTTGAACGTCCTGCTAATGAGCCTAACCAGAGAGCTGGGTCCAGTTCAGGGCTTAGTCACTACACCCTTTCAATCCTCTGCCTTTTTGCTAAGCTAGCCCAGTAGCATTGGCTGCTGCGGTGTTTCAGAACACCTGCCTGCTACAAAATGCACTGACAGACAACCCACATTCACAACTTAGCAACTGCCTGTGTCTGTAATTCCTACTCCTAATTTACTGGAGTGGGGGAGGTACAGATTTGTGTAAAAGCTCCACTGTTTAAAGGAGAACTGCAAAGATTTTAAAAAAGGAATTTTTACCTGATACTCATTTTCTGTTTTCCAGTTCCATTAAGCCAGAACAAATGGGTTTTTGTTTTTCCCTGCAACCTGTCAATCAAGCAGAGGTGACCAATCACCACTCTGAATTTTCAAGTCTTCAGCACCTCTTCAGAAAGCCCCTTTCTATTCTCCCCAGCAAATCACTGTTGAATTTTCTTTAAAGAGACACCAAACAAAATTCTTCCCCTAACTGTGGCAGGCCTATATACTGCCAGAAAAACCAATGGTATTCAGCCTGCAGGCAGTAACACTATGCACTTCCGTAGCACCTTCCAGAAACCATCAGCATTATTTTAAAGAGTTAACGAACCTCAGAAAAAACACCGAGGCAGGTACTGTTATCACTGTCTTACAGGCTGAGACTAAGAAGTCTGAATCTTTTGCCCTCAATCTTAAAATCCATCCATACCCACACCCCTGCACATCCCCCCAGTGATAGAGGCTGCTACAGCTATTAGCGGTGATTTCAGGAATTTGACAATATTTCTTACTACAAAGTACTTTCCACAAAAGTCAAATGAGTTTCTGGATTAGCAAAAGAGGAACATAAACCAATGCAAGTTTCATGTTCTATTTTGCCGTTAGTCCAGAAGAAATGAACAGAAGTATCCTACAGAAAGAGATGAAAAATAAAAACAGAGCTTCAAGGGAGTCACACTAATATCACAACAGCTAGGAATGCAGAATTGATGTAGGTTAAGCAAGATCCAGCAACCAAGGCAAAGTTACAACGTCACGCGGCTTTTTGTATGTAGAAAGCTCATCATATTAAAGGGAGACAGTTTGAGGAGGTAGGTCAAAAGGGGAAGGAACTTCAGTCCAAGAATAATCTTTGCAGATACAGAGTAAAAACCTGGAGAAGGAGTACTTACATAGAGATTTCTGTTCCCTTTCCCCTTCTCCAACAAAGGAAATACCAAAGTAGCAAGCTTCCTTACATTCAAGTCCTCCCTAAATAGAATTTCAGGGTTCTCCTAAAGCCTAAGATTTGAAGACTTCTGTTTTTATAAGAAAAAAAAGGCATGTTGTGGGAAGAACTGTTTGCTAACCATGATGAGGGGAAAAACAGAAGGAAATAGAAGGAATAGAAGGAAAAAAAAAAAAGACTATTTTAGATGATGGGTTTTTTTAATCCTTCCCAGCAAGAAACTGTTTGGACAGACCATTTTCAAGAAACCCCTGTGTTAGTGTTAGTTGGAAGACATTCCCTTTTTACATAAAGAATAGTTATCTACTGTTCAGTGACCAGTACAGTACAAATAACTTTACCCTATATGTGGCCAGAACCTAGTTTAAAAGGTGATTTTGGAAAGGATGGCAGTAAGACCTTTTAGTACAGTACTTCAAGCTGGTGTACAACTACTCAGAAATATTATAAGAACAAAAATTACTTCTGGGGATAAGCTTCCAAGATGACATTACTATTACAAATTAAAAAGCCACGCTTGTCAGAGCATGCGACCCACTAGAATTTTACACAAAAGTATTTTGGGATTAATAAACAACACTTTACAATGCAATTTCTTCAATAAAGTTAACAGAGAAGAGCTGGTTATTTGGAACAGAAACTAAATGTTAAGGTGTGAAAGGGGAAGCTGTAGGAGAGATCAGTGAAGCTCTAACTTCAGCAAGAAAGAAGGGAGCTGCTTTTCCCACTCCATTCCTTCTAAATCAAAGATGCAAGAAGTATATGAAGACTCTATAAAAGAAGATAGACTGTTTATCACGTCTGGAACCTTTCCCTGCTGATTAAAAGTATAAGTGGTGAAGGAAAGAGAACACCTGTGAGAACAGAAAAAGCACTGGTCAATTAAGAGCTGTCCCAGCAAAGTGCTGCCAAGAGTGAGCACACTAAGACACCACCGGTAGCGAAGCAAGCAGCAAGGACTCTTCAGCCAAACGGAAGAATCAGTGATGCTATACAATGAGGACTAAGCTAAGCTAACTTACAGTCTCGACCTCAGGAATTAAGCTATCTGCCTGTATTTTCACTATCAAGGAAACAGATGGACAGTAGTACCTAATCATGAAGGGAGGAATGTTGGTGCAATAAGAGAATGAAAAAGGGAAGTTACTCTTCTCTCAGTGTTGAAGGGAGCTTATTGTTCTTCCTCAAACCAGGGAGATTAGAGTTGTGAAGTTAGTATACAAAGTAGCATGTCTTAGATCCATAAAAATAATCTGTTGTTTGAAAACAGAGTAGTAACACCTATGGAGAGCGCATGCTCAAGATGACTTTCTGACCTCTTATCAATCGATAATAAGAAGACTTCAAACCTAGTTTTTAAGAAAAGTGAAAGGAGAAAGAAATTGAGCAAAATGAAAATAGAGTTACACACTTAGCAGACTTTCTTCAGTAAAATAACTGATTTTTTTTTTAATACCAAGAAAATATAACTAATTCAACCTAGCTAGATTTCACAGCCATGATACGGCAGTTCAAGTGGAACAGACTCTAATTAGTAGGAGAAAGGAAGAGTAGGCAAACTTGTTAAGAGAAGGATAACAGTTCTGTATGTCTTCCCCAAACCAATAAAACCATGTTATCAGTAAAGTTCCTCAAGTTAGGCCTTTCTGTTAGTGACTACAGAAAAAATAAAAGCCTGTTGATGAAGTGAATGTTAGGAAATCATCCACTGAGAACAGATTTGAGACACAGCACAAATCATATCAACTGAAGCAGTTAAAAGCCAGCAGAACAAAATGCAATAGGCCCTCAAGTTAGTAAGATTATCAGAAATAACTTACTAACAGACTGCCAGAAAAAAATCATGGAGCTCAGTCTACACCCAGTAACACTATGTGTTTCTACCACGCTTTCCAATGCAAGTCACCAACGCTGTTTAAAAAAAAAAAAAAAATCAGTGAACTAAGCCTCTACCAGGCTGAGGTAGATAATGTTCTACCCCTTCCCCCACACCAAGGGACTGAGACAATTAGTTGGAATAACAGGGAGGAAGATCACTGTGTATTCATTGCAATGCATCACATATAATGCAACAACAAAAAGAAAACTATGATCTTAAAAAGTACCAGAAATATATTCAGATCAGAAAGAGAAAGCACATACATGCTAGACAAACAGACAACGGTAAGAACAAACTCTTCCAAAGCAATACACGTAATCGTTCTTCCCAAGCGCAAGACAAGTAAATTCTAAGTGGAACAGCTACAGAGAAATGTTTCCACTCATTATGATAAAGGAAAACCTAAAAGCTCAGGTTCTTCACACGGACACTAAGAGGACAATTATGCCTATGCAAAAGACCATTAGCAGGAAGAGAACTACTTCAATGCACAGGAATGAATGAAAATTAGTTACAACAACATTCAAACTTGAAAACTGAAATTTAGATGCTAACTATCACAAAAATGGTATGCTAGAACAACTTTCTAAAAGTAGCAAAAAAGCAAAGCTACCTGTTATTAAAATATATAACCTCTTTAATAACCGATGAAACTATCTTACAGCTGCTCAAGTCAAATCAAAGTACTTTTAAGTTCCTTTGCAGGTCTGCATTCTCCTTTAAAGAACAATGTCCAATAAGAGAGCACTTCCATAGCGAGCCAAAAAATATCTACGAACTTGCTGCACGGTTAGAAGAGGCTGCTGCAGATTTGGAGAACTGGAAAGAACACTTCTTTTTTAAACCCAGTTTAATTAAATAAAAAAACCCCAAACCCCCAAACTATCTCAACAGTTGTAAAAAAATACAACTGTTTCCAGAACAGTAACAAAGGATCAAATAGTAGGAAGGGACAAGAAGTAATGAGATTGAGTGAAATGTTTACCAAAAATGTTTCTATCTTCCTACCAAGTCAGTTATTCCTTCAGGAATGCTGTATTTGACTTGAAAGATAAACATATCAATGAAAAGATCTGACAGATCACCCACCCTGTGGCTGCCTGCAATTACATAAAGGTTATATAAAAAGGATTTACAGCTTTTTTTTTTTTCCTCAAGAAACAACCTGCAAACTCATTATTGGCTTCTACCTGGACTATTAAAGCATTATGCTGACTTTGTACTACAGGATCTCCTCTTCAAGATGCGTTCTTACATACCATTCAAAGGTGGAAACTCTCAAAAATTTCAAAAACATTTCAGCACAAGTAAACACTGACTGATTCAAAAATAATGCACCTATAAACTTGTTCTAAGCCATTCTGTATTTCAGATGACTACAAAACCTGATTAAAAAAATACAATGCCATATAATCCCAGGAAAACTGGAAGTCTTTTTTATGAAGGCCACAAAATACGAAATAACCATTTTCAAGTCTCTAGTTAACACTGGAGATTACAATATATTGACCATATGAGCAAGCCTTTTAGACATTAGTCCAAGAAAATCACCTCATGTGGCAGAAAATCCATGCACAAACAGTCTGCTGAGGTGTCCTAGATGGAACCTGATCTTCTGACAAGGACTCCCAATTTTTTGGTATGTCATTTAGGCTACAACTAATCACATAGTTGCCAACAAAGACCTAGGTAGGACATTCAGGTCTACTGATTAACAAAAAGGAAAAAATGTTTTAAGAGATATGATAATGTTGTTGGGATTCAGAGTTTATCAGGTTGGATTGAAAGTAGAAGTAGCAATAGAAAGGGCAGGAAAAACATCAAAATACACAGACATAAAAAGGTATAGCATAGGAATTGCCTGTAATGAAGTGTCCATTGAAAGCTAAAAATAAAGGACAGAGTCAACAACCGCCTCTCTAAAGGAACAGGAGCACACAGAAAAAAATCCAATTGCAACACAGTAGCCTCTGCTTGATTGACAATTTGCAGGAAGAAACCCTTTTGACCTGAACCAGTTGATGCCATAACACTGACAGTAAATGCTAAGCAAAACAAGGATTAAACTGTACTAAAACATTCAAATAGTCATTAACAAGGGATGTGTGTGTCCCAAGTCACAAAAACTAAACATCATCTCCATCATGAAATACAATACTTCTATCACCTCCATAGGGGTTCCCAATTTTTCTCACTGTTTTATATAAAAACATTAAGACATGTGGGAAAAGGGCAGAGAGACTGGGGAGGTGGGGTGGGGGGAGAACAATAATCCACACATCACTGCATCCAGATGGTATGATTCTTCAACCGTAGTGCAGACTCTCCATTAACTTCAATTTAGGGTCAAAATCACACCCTCTACAATTTTCATCATAGAAATTAGGAAAATTCTTAAGGCTGCTTGAACTTGGCCTTTTTATGGTCAAGTTTTGTATACGACAATTTCAATCACTGTTTATGCTAACAGCGTCAAATAAATCTGCAGTATACCCAAAGGTCACAAAGCTAAGAAAGTGTTTCTAATAAATATTTTCGGAAGTTGGGGAGAATGTAGAAACTTGAAAAAGGACCACACAATGCAATTACCATACATCCTATAAAAGTAATTAAGGACCCACTTGGAAAGAAACACATGGAACCAGGAATAGTACCAGAAAACTTTACATTAATTAGACAAACAGCTAGCTACAGACCTGGGGACAAAAAAACCTCTAGACATTAGCTTCAGCAATCTTGTCTTTGTTTCTTAATGTCTACACAGCCAGAACTTTCTAAGGAGGGGGGGGGGGGTGGGGGGCTTGTGAAT
>NW_010405218.1:43215-50595 GCF_000710305.1 Buceros rhinoceros silvestris | reverse complement strand
CAAACAGCCAGTACTTGTGAGGGGGGGGGGGGGGGTTGGGGCTCTTGTAAATAGTTACAGATCCTTTCTGTAAGATAAGTTATTCTGATTGTGTAAGAGAAAGGGAGAACAGGTTCAGTGATTAAATTTTTTTTCATCCTCCTCCTCAAAAAGAATCAGAAGGTTGCTTCTAATCACTGGTTTACAGAGCTCGAGTTGTAATGCATTTCTGAAATACACTCATGGTATTTCTGAAAGCTGTGGAAATGTGCTTTGGCATTATCACTGAATTCACAACAGCTGGAGATGTGACCTTTAAGTATCAAAGGCTAAGGTGGGTTAGCCTTTCAGCAAGTCAGATAAAGTCACAAAGGTAGGAGAATTTTGAAGTATTTGGATCTGTGAATTTATACAAGGTTGTAAAAACATTCTTTTTGTATCAGTATTTCAACACATTCTTTAGAACACGATCAAAGGACTAAGGCCACCTTTACACTGAGGTCAAACTCAGAACTACCAAGCACTCACAGCTTGCTGCACAGAACACCGTAATACGTGACAGCACCCAGAAAGTCTGCCTTAGCACTAAGGTAACATAAGAATCAGCCCAAACAAACCCTTCACAACCACTAGGAGGAACATATTTACTTAATTGTAATCTTAAAGCCTGACCTTAACAAGTGTTCAGGCACGCAGGAGGCCCGAGGCACACCATCACGCCAGATATAAGAAAGCCTACTACCGGCTACAGGAAAACCTGACTTCAAGATACAACTTGCAAAGAGAGTCAATCCAAGAAAGACAGAAGAGCAACGCCTAGTCATGAAAGATCTGTTGTTGGTGAGTTTTGCTCGGGATTTTTTTTGAAAGCTGCTGACCAGGACCACCATTTTTTCTATTTAAAGGCATTGCTATTCCTACATTATACAAGGATTTCTGGACTACCATAAGGCTAGTCTTTATCAACTATTGCACAAGCTTCCTGGTGCAGCATTACAATGTCTACTTACAAAATCTGCTTAGTCAGGTATAGGATTTCAACAAAACAATTACATTCAAAGATACAGTATAAAAATCTAATATTCTACAGTGACGAAGATTGTAAAAATGCCTGCTCTTTGCTAATCTTTCAGTGCTGATACTGCAGTACAGTTTTCATACTTTCAACAGCATACTTTTAAGTAACTGCAGTCACCATATGTTCCTGCAACTGTTCATAAAGCTATGCTGTACACCAAATTATTAAAAAAGAAAGCAAGCGTGAAAAATAACAGAGATACAGGCCTGTATACACCCCGAAATTTTTTAGGAAACTTTATTTAGTATTATTCTACAGGGCAGCCCACTCACGAGACAAAAACAACCAAGGTTTACCACAGGAGAAACCTAGGGAGCCCCTCTAGGGCTCCAGAGAGAATGCCTATCACAAGCAATCTGAATCGGCAGAGCTCAGCCCTGAGAGGTACTGCTTAAAGGAAAACGTGCTTAAGGGAAACTATCTAAGTCCATAAAACAAAAATCAAGGGCAGCACGCTAACGCCACAGACCTATTTGGGGTCAGAGTTGAGGAACACCAGTACATAATGTCCAAACTGCAACATCAACAAAAACACCATCACCAAACTGAACAAAAATACACGCATCCAGCTAACATTACTAGGCGCTTTCTTTTTGAGCGGGAAGATTAAGTCCCTGTAGTTTGTTTTTTTTTTTTCCTCGGAAAATTTTCTCAGAACTGAGACACTTCTGTTTAAATCCTACAGGAACTACAGGCATAAGGCTAAGCTGCAGCACATCCAAGTGCCAACTCCAGCATTCCTAACAAACCAACAGTGTCAGGTCTATTAAAAAGTAACTTAGTGAGAAGACCTGAAAGAATACAGATCCTATGACAACTGAGTGGTGTACAGCTTTTATTTATGACCTAACAGAGCACTAATTCTGCAAGTTCAAGAGCTTGCCTGAAGCTCGACGCCAAAGGACATTTCTACCATTGTATAATTTACCTAAACATTATTTCCATAACCAAAAAAACAAGCCTAGCGAAAGTGCCTAAACCCATAGGCTACGGATTTACACCTTTCTGCAGTGGCACAACTTCAAGAGAAAGTTGGGGTAGAAGTCCGGTATCAACATTTACAGCTGCAATGCCCTCCTGGGCAAGTGGCAGGTGTTGAATTTAACACCTTGCCACTGAGAAGAGACCAGAATCTGGGTGTCACAACAGTCAAGTCCTTCAGTGAATCTAAGCTGTGAGTAACGAACCACGTCTGTGCTGTCCTTCTGTAGCAAAACCACTATTTCTTTGAAATACGTAAGCTCTGAAACAGTTGGCTGCAGCAACCACTTAAAGTTTGTTACCTTGCTTCTTCAAAAGACTGCTAAATACTTATTTGTACCTGGGAAATACACCATCTGAAACTGTCCTAATATTCCAACACCAAAGCCACAACCTCACTGATTCCCTGGAAAAATGAATGACACTGGGAACACATTTTTTATTAGCAGTTGTATTAAGTCAGGACTGGCAGGGGTCTTGCACAGGCCACAAAACAACAAGTACCTGTATTTGCACACACAATTTAAAACCATCCTAGGACTTTATTGGCTGCATCTTCAAATTGCCTAAAAACCTCACACTCTTGGTATTCTATGGCAAATTTCAGTGAATACACACCTTGAGTCTAGCTGACTCAGATCACTGAATTAAGCCAGTTCTGAATGTCCAGGAACTCTCATAACTCTTATATGAGATTAAATAAAGGCTACATGTGAAATTGTGGAATATATAAAATATATACATACTGAGAGTAACCTATGCGTGTAGACCATCACTTCTGGGACTGAGTCTACCATAAATTACAGAATCTGGCAAGCAGACCAAAGATGTTTCGAATTAACTGCAACTGTGCCAAATAATTTAACAGCAAATCCTAAGTTTAAAAATCTGTGAGAGAATGTTCTGTAGGACCACCAGAGTCTCCTAGTGGCACCTATCTGTAACCAGCAAGCCACAAACTTTGATACCCTCATTTAGGTTAAATAAAACCAAAGAGAGTATTTTGTTACTACAGCTTTGCAATTTCACATTCACTGACTGAATAAAAGGAGTTAAGTTTCTAACTGACTGACACCACTTGCATCCCTTGAATTTTGGAGGTTTTTTTGAAGCTGACAATCATGGAATTGGGGCCAGGCGGGAAGGTAAAACCAGCTCTGGGGATTTGTCACAAGGCTGGCCTATCATCCAGCTAACAATCATCTAAGATTTTGCTAGTTCAACCAATAACCTGCCGGGTTTTTTTAAGCAGCTTTTGTTGCAAAGTCATCCAACACTAGTTCTCATACCACAGACATTGTTTTGCAATAATAATGAGAGATTCTTGAACAGTAAAGCAAATATCTCATGTCATTCAACTCTCAGGTTTTGTTCCTCCAGATGATGGTCCCTGGTTAATTCCAAAGAACTCAATCTGTAAAAATTTTCCATCCTCTGAATATAAATATTGTCTTTCAGAAGTATGAGATGGACACACTGAGCAAGTCAATGAAGGTAACAATGGTTAACAGACTAATTTAATAGTGGCTAATCTAATGATGTTCCCAGCTGACATGTCAGTTAGGAAACTGGAAGACGACCAGCAGCTCTGCATGTATTCATGCCATCCCTTAGTAAACCAGAATACTAAACATTTGCAGCTCTGCAGAAGGGACTGTGGAATGAAGTCTTGCAGTCCAGAAGCATTTCCATCCCCCAATCACCTAAGAAAACCTGTAATTTCTACCCATGTCTTTTGAAGTATCAGACAGAAGACTGGCTAGTGAAATACTCAAGAGACTGCAGAGAGACGCCTCTCTTGCATATCTGACTCACATGACTTACTCATTTGTTTCTGACAAACTGATTGCCAGATTTACAATTCCCCCTACCTCTCACAACAGACAATTTCTCACATTCATTTCCAGCATGAAGCACAGATTACTAGCTGTTGAGATCATCTGACTGTCTACTCGTTTCTCTGACTCCAAAGATCTTAAAATGTATGCGATTTTTACCATTTTCGCTGTTTGTGTTGCACTGCACCCTTGAAATAAGTATTTCAGTCTTTCGGGAGGTGCCTACCATCTCAGGCATCTGTAATTTAGACTGATAGCTCTTAAATGGAGCTTCTCTTGTAAAGAGCAGATGAGCTCAGCTTCTTCTGACCCCAAATTCCATTAAAACTATCATACATCCATTGTAAGCAGTAGCGGAAAGTCAACCTCACCACGCAATGAGAACATACACCTCAACTGGTAACAGCACTGAGTAACAAAGATCTGTACTCATAGCTCCAAGATGATTGTCTTGGATCCTGCCTAAGTTCAGTTACAGAAATCAATGCAGAGGGAACAATACTGAACCTAGGTCAGTGCTGAGGAAGTCTAGGCTGCTCTCTCTCCCATCAAGCTTGGCAGAATTCCCTCAGAGCCTTTCTGGACTGTACTGTGCACGTCAAAGTCTTTCTTCAGGCTCAGAGCAGCCTTCCTGACTTCATTTCTAAATGTCCTTTTTTTGTGAGTACATCTGTGTCAGGTCTCCTCTTTAAACAATCTTTATGCTGATCTCCAAGACTGTCATTCCACTATGGATGAAGGTTGGATGAAGCCCATTTGCCTACTCTAGGCATTCTCAATGATTCTACAAAGACTTTTGTAATTTTGTCCAGGAGACAAAGTCTGAATTGCATAACACATCATTATCTTTTTGAGGAAAAAGATACATACAAAGACCCACTTAGTATCAAGAACCAGATGGAAACACGTGTTGCATTTATCTTTCAGAAGAATTAGTTTAGTGCAGAACAGACCAAATCTGAAACCTGCATGTGGAGAAGCTCTACGCAGAAAGGCTGACCGTATTCAGTCCAATGGGCCAAGGCTGCATATAACAACACTGTATGAGATCAGGTGACTCCTGAAGAGCTTTAGCCAGATTAAGAATTAGTAATGCAAAAATAAACCAAGTTCCACCTTGGTTACCCAGGCAGGAATGGGGGTCTCTATCACCCTGTCTCTTACGTGTGATCTCTGACAATGTAAACTAACACTCCAATTTCACGTGGATGAAGCATATAGAAAGATGACACCATGAAATACAGCCAAAGAAACAGCTTTTTTACGGATTTCACCTTTGCCCCACTAAACCGAACAGGAATTTCTCTTGACTTCACTGGACGCAGGACCTTGGCCTATACAAAAATCCGTACTTCAAGATGGCCCACGTAAGAATGTACTAAAAGCAAGAAGTTTAGAAAGGCTCCTTTGGCGTATCTGCATAAAACACAATAATTACCATGTTGAAGTAAGACCGGATTTTGACCCCTCTTGCCAAATCCCAAACTATGACATTTCCATCATGTCCAGCAGAGAAGAGAACTCTTGGATCAAATGGATGAGGTTCAAGTACAAACACTTCATCTTCATGTCCCTGGAATTAAAGATACAGCAAGATGAACAAGAGTATTGTCTCAAATACGCACCCGGAAATTCAGTATGAGTACAGTAGCAACTGCAACATTTGACTGTGAAAGTGTCCATCAAAGAGTAACTACTCTGACCTCACACCTCTGGGGTTTTTTTGTAACAGTGTATTATACTCTTCTCTTTTTAGTTGCAATTTTAGCTTACTAAGAAGCATGTCACCTTCACAAGTATATCACAATACTTTCACCATGACTTTAAAATGCTGGAATCCACCACATTCGGTATTTTTGGCTTAACGCACCACAGATTTCAGTTTCTTTAGGCAGAGTAGCAGCTAGAAATCTAATTTAGACCCATAAAGAATCAAATATATGACCCATAAAGAATCAAATATATAACAAAAAGTTAGAGAACAACATCTCTGAAAGTAATACCAAAATTCAAAACTTTGCATGAAATATTTCCATCTCTAGTGAAGCATCTAGTTACCTAAAATATCTATTTTCTCAGTCAAAAAAAACTATCACACCGTAACAAAAATGTTGCTTTCTTCTAGCTAGAAGACTAATTTTTTTCTATTCATGGACTGTTTAGGTTGCAGAAGTGTCTCTGTTTAAAAAGGGCAAACTTATCCATTAACAATATTTCAAAACATTTGTCACTTTAAATACAGGTAAAAACAAACAACTGTTTCTTTCTCTATTTCAAGACAGCACTTCAGGAAAAAAAAGTCCACAACTGGCTTCAGACATCTTGAACATCAATGGCTATTTGTGACTTTAAAGCTTTATTTTCTAATAAGCGGCTGATAGACATCTCTATTACAGCTCAATTATCTGGAAGTATTTGTTAAGGCAGTTTTCAGACAGAAAAAGAATGTGCAAAGAATTTTGATGATGTATATGTGAATTTTGCATTCAGGATTGATAAATCAAGAGGGACCACCTTACCATGAGAATATGAATGAGTTGGCCAGTAAAAGAATTCCAAACTTTCAGAGTCATGTTATTTACTGCAGTTATAACAGAGTTGTCATGGCGATCCCATGCCACCATGGTCACTTTCAGCTTTGTGATTTTATCTTCCACTCCTTGTAAACTTTGTCTAAAACAAAAAACAAAAAGTATCAATGCAATCCTAGTTTGCCGAAACATTTTTATGTCCATAACAAGTGAAATACTTCTGTATTATGCTTTATTAAGAACAGAACCATTACTTCAAGAAACTGGAAAAATGAAAGATGTTTTCCATTATGTAGCACATACAACCACAAAACAATAGTACATGTTTAAACAATGACTAAAGCATCCTCTAAATATCCTAAAGAACATGTTGATCTGTTTTTTCAGAAAATGCTCTCTGATACATTACCTAACCCAATTGATTTTGATAGCTAAAATACTTCTTACATTTGAAGAGTGAAAATCCAAAATAATCAACCAGTGAACAGTAATTTGTCCTGCAGGATATCTGTAATAAGTTATTATAAATAAGGAGAAAAGTATTCTTAGACCTTTAAGTATGTTAAATTCTCAGGCTATATTTAGTTCTGTATCACCACACTTACATCACTATCAGTAATAACAGCACTCAATTTTGCACGTATTTTATTTTTATCCTTAACCAAACACTAGCCATTTGTAATATAATCTATCAGAATGCTCTAAAAATTACATTTTTGTCAGCATGATTTAAAGATGAACCACCTTTGAATTCTCTAGCACATTAATTTCTGGGAAAACATCAACCAAATGCAACAACAGCATATTACTCTTAAGTAGACAAATACAAAATCTTCCATATAGTAAGCACTACAACACATTACACAACTGTATATATCGTATAACTCAATAATAGAAAATGTAGTTATAGCCAGATTCCTTTCTAGATTCAATGCAGAACCCAGGAGGTTTTATAAGCCGAGCTCACTCTTTC
>NW_010405218.1:36404-43136 GCF_000710305.1 Buceros rhinoceros silvestris | reverse complement strand
TCTTTCCTTCCAGTGCAGCAATTTCATTTTCTTTGGTAAAATCGTGTTTGTGCAGAAAATATCAAGTCTGGAACTGCACTTATCCCTCTAGTCAAAAGTACAAAACAGAATTCAGCTAAAAGGTGCTTTATGGAAATGAGCTGTTCAGTTTCTCAAAGATGTTCAGCATTTCTGTTCATAATGAAGAAGAAATCCATTCCTGTTTTTCTCAGGATTCTCAGTTAAAACTAAGAAGTTTTATAGGCTGCATTTTTAGGAAAGAGTAACTCAGTCTGTTCTCAAAGTACCAGTGTTTTATACACCCTTGTCCAACAGTTTTAAAATCATGTTTTGTTGCATCTGTCCATAATGGACAAGATACTATTTGATCTAAACATCTAACTAGATTATAACTTATTTAGCCCTCTCTTCCATTCCTTTCTTGGCCTTTCAGGTATCTTCCCCACAGGATTACTCCTGAAACTTTTTATTATTATTATTAAATATCATCAAACCACTCAGTAAGGGGAAAAACATTTAACCCTTAAACCCATTATAAATCTTTCTTATGTACATCAGTTGGAAATCACGTTTTCCATGCCAAAATAAAAATGTGCAAGCCACAATTCCTACTAAGTCATTCTCCATCTTCAAGCCTCTTCTGTCGCTTTTTCTAGCGTACAGAAGTTTCCCACACTTACAAAGCCTTGTAAATTCTCCAGCAGTCTCAAGAACAAATCTGACCTGATTTTCTTACTCCAGAAAAAAACACGTATGTAAAAAGCCATATAAACATGACCTTTAATAGGGTTTTGAGTATCTTTTATTCTTTTAATCTAATCAAAATACTAGCAGAGTTGTTATCAGGAAAAGGTAGTTTCCAAAGCTGAATATGTAGTCAAATATTTGTTTTCACTGGACTTCAAGAACTAGACAAGCAGCAACAGTAATTTAAGGTGGCCTCTCCCGCCCTTTTTATTTTGTCCCTTTCTCCTCCTCTCCACACCCTACACCCGCCCCACCCCACTCCCTGCTTTTTTTTTTAAAGTCAGGAAATTATATCAAAGTCCTTCAACTATCCACCTGATATCAGAATATTTTACATCACTTACCCTGCCGGCCGAGTAGCCATATCTAACAAAATGCTTTTCCATTCTCTTCGCTTGAATTGCCAGATTCGTGCTGTTCCATCACGGCTTCCACTTACAAATCTAACGAAAGGGGAAAAAAAAGTTACTCTGAGATCAAAGGCAGACCTGTAGAGAAAAGACGCTTCAAAATGGAAGTTACAAAATTCAGAAGTCAGAAAAAGGGGCTATAAGTAAGTACCAGCTAAAAGTAATGCTGTACAACTGATCTGAGGTGAAAAAACACTTCCCATACCAGTAAAAAAATTGAAGCCATGTAAAAAGCAGAACTAGCTTCCCTATCCCAAGCCCCTTCCAAACTAACTGTACTTTAAACACTGGTGCATCAAGCTATGACACAGCTCTGGCACGGCAACAAGCATGCTATGAAACCGACCATATCACACCAGGTAAAGTTAAGGAGGAAATTTAAGGGGTAAAAGTAGCTGAAGGGCCAGAAGAGCCCTGCAAGCAGAAGTATGGGCATGATTTCAAACAACACCTACTCCCAATAAGCTAGCACTGGTTGTTAAAGTGTTATGATACTTAGGTGAAGAAGTGCTTCTCCAGCTTGCATTCCTCCCCCACCTTTTTCTTCCCCCTTTTTTGAGGTGCAGAAGTAAATGAAGAAGAGGTGGGTGGAGCACAATAAAGCTTGTTTTACAGCTATTTGTATCATAACAAAAATGTACATTAAAATACCAATTAAATAGTCAGAAACTTAAATTGAACTGTTTTCTTCAGCATCCTTCACATCCAACACCCAGAATATCAAAAACCATTAGGCTAGCGAATCAAAACATTACTAGATCTAGTTTGATAGTTTCCCTGTAACCAGCAGTCATTTAACTAAAAAAAAAAGGTTTAAATATTTAAATATATCTAAAAATGCATGTATTTTATAGGTGAATATATATAAGCATGCATTTCTGAAAAATATTTCAAATGCTTTTATACTCCTTCATTTTGGAAAACTCAAAATACTTTAATGATTAATTAAAATAAAAACAACTATAAAACTGAAAAAGTCTTATTAAAACAATGAGAATTCAATAGTTACAGATGATTTTACTGGATGAACCTCAAAACAGAAAGCAATTTTTATTTTCGTAACTACTTCCAGAAACAGATACTTACAAATGTTCACAAGGTCAAAAAACTAGCTCTGAATAAATGGAGTGCTCACCTGCTACTACCATTAGAAAACTGAATGCTGTCAACTTTGTCCTATATAAAAAAAAAGGTAGAAAAAGAAAAAAAATCAAATATGATTCCAAATTTCCAAAGTTTATACAAATTATTTTTTTAATTACATATGTATTTGATTAAAGTAAGTATTTACAGTATGAAACTCCAACTCTGATATCTTCTCTGGCTGACCTGATCCAAAGAAATAAACCCTAATGATGTGATCTGTACTCCCAGTGGCCAAAAACATTCCACCTGAGAAAAACAAACAGATATATCTTAAAAAAAAAAAAAGGGCAATCTGATGTTATTAAAGTATTTTCAAACAGCTGTAACAACAAATACTTAAATTTATAGCTGTATCTCACTTCAGCTATGCCTGTAACTGACTTTTAGGTAATAACAAGATTTAGAAACTCAAAACTGGAGTTGAATTATCTCACACTTGCTGTCAGATAAACATGCCTCTGCAGATGTATCTGAAAGATTAGCTAACTGCTAGTGACTAAGTCCTTAGAATCCTCAGTCTATACAAAAACTGAACCGAGCTCCAGTATAGTCGCTGAAAATAAGTTTCTTTTTGTGTTTTTTTTTTTTTTTTTTTTTTTTTTTTTTTTTTTTTTTTTTCCAATTATTTATGTTGCTTTTTTCAGTTGGCAACTCTGGAATCAATGAAGTTCAGACCATCAGAACCTAGTAATCAACACCTTCCTGTCCTAATCTCTACAAATGTAATCTCAAATAAAGCTGATTCTCAGAATACCTCTGAGAAAAAGGTATACATGGTGTTTTAGAACACTTGCAGTCACAAGAGACTTATTGTCGAATATTTTCAAGAATTTCTGTATCTCCTAAGAGTTAATGAATAGAATTTCTATTTTAAGTATTTGGTGGTTTTAATAGCTATTTTAACTCAACTCCATCTTAATTGTGAGAAATACGCTACAGTAAATGTATTATACTTCTTTTTATTCTCTAAATGACTTCTAGCAATACACAAGGGAGAAAAAAAAAATTAGAACTTTTACCAGCACTAAAAGAAGAGCAGATCATTTGGACTCCGGGCCGAGGGCGTTCGGTAAACTTTGTTGGCCTTGGACTATAAATAATGAAACAGTTAAATAATTTCTTAATAGGGCTTAAAAAAAATAAGTCAGTATCTTAGAAATAAAGCACAGAAGGATAAAATTAAACGTGAAGGAACAGATGGCTGCCCATCTATAAAAATTTTGTGTGACTATGCTTCATAATCTGATCTTCAGGAAACTATGACATCCGGATGGACTAAGTAATCCATGTTTCAAGGAGAGTTGCATTACATCTTAAATTCCGTTTCCCTTTCCCTTCTAATATTGCTATACTAAACACTCTCCTTAAGCCACCGGCAAGGCAGAGAAGACGATAATACAGCTAGTTGTCCATTATGTTCAATTCTGAACTGCTGGAACTCTTGATTTCCTCTTGCAGCACACGGCTGCTTTTACAAGAAAGAAACAAAGCTCGGTGCAAAAAGATAAAAAAGAAACTGAAATAAATTCAGAGTTTTTCAGAGTATTAGAATATACTAGTTTCTTCACAGGACATATATTCTTTGTGGACTTGTTTCAAATAGTGCACCAAGAATGCTGGAACAGTGTAGGCAGAACTGAAGCTTCAATGGATTTGGCACTTCAAGAGTGTATAAAACCAAAACAAATCAAATCTGGATCTTCAATCATTACACCAATTCTGCTCAGGCACTGCAACAACCTCAGATCAAAAGGCGGTCTTGCATAGTATGCCATCTGCAATCTTCAAAGAATGAACTTCATAGAGAACAGCAGCATTAAACCCACAAATGTCATCACTAAATATTTGTTTTAACATAAATGAATGCATATTCGTAACATCCGAAATTTTTTCTTTTAAAAGCAAAATGGTCCATATAATTCACTTCAACTGAAGGCAGATGCATAAGAGACATTTCTCTTATGCTTTTCTAATCAGCTATTGCTATCTCAAAGGAGAAGTGAGCATCACACCTTAGTGATGCCTACGCATACAACAAATAAAAACACCTTGAATACCAGTTAAGAAATATTTCTCCAAATTGTTCATTTACTATAGGCTGCTTCTGTGAACTTTCCTCTAGGAGTTTTAAGATAACTCCCTGCAGACGAGGTGACAAGGAAACTTCACAACAAGGTACACTGAACAAGATAAAGATCTACTCTATGTAAGAGCTGAAACCCTTCTTAACTGAGATACTAACATTAAAGGAACTATCAGATGATTCAATATGCAGCTTACATAATTTGGAGCAAGTGTAAATAGATAAATAGACTGCTGTTTTCTTCCACTGTGGTTTGTGAACTCTGCCTTTGGAGTTAGGTCAGCTGCAAAACAGAGCAAGCATGCACTTACGTTCTAGTTTGGATAACCAAATTTAAATTCTCATTCTCCAACTTGTGTCTCTCCAGTGTGTGTTACTTAGGAGTAGCATTACAAGACACAAGATTAATGGCATTCTTTTACAATAGAGCAAACTGTGGTCTGTGCAAACTGAGCTGGGCAATCAGGATTTTAGGGAAGCGGGGAAAAAGGAACAAAAGCATGTATCTTGCAACATATAGAAACCAAGCTAATTGTTTCACTTTACAAATGTTCTCAATTCAATTATTTAGTGGCTGAAAGGCACCAAAATAACCTTCACGAATGTTTCAGAGAGATCCAGAAAACGGGGAACCATTTTCCTCCTAGAGAAGACCTGTATTAAGTTCAACACAAATCCAGAAATGAGAGGGGCTGCCATCAAAAAATAACCTGCACTCCAAGCAGCACAGAAAGCACCAATTTGGCCTGTGTTCCTCAACCCATATAAATGGCTCACATTCATCTTCTTTCAAATGCAGCAATAAAGCAGGCATGGTTACCTAATCCAAGCTCTGCAGACTAACTTCTCTCTGGACATAAGGTGGCTCAAGGAAGACTTCTTTCCAGATAACATATGTGTAATATACCCTCTCCAAATTAAGTCTTTGTTCACAAGCTAATGAACAAGGTTCAGCATCCCTCGATTCTGAGAGCCCCTTTAATTCTGATTCAGCCCCTTTAACCTCGAGGGCTTTCTGCTTAAGAAAGCAGATAGGAAGTATCACACCACACTGATGACAATTGAGAAATCAACATCTTGTCCAAAACAGGAATGTCAAAATCACCAGCACGGGTTTTTTCCTGATTTTTTTTTAATGGAGGAAAAAATAGGGAAGAAAAGCACTATAGTAAGTTCCTCTACCCAAACCTGTGAGACAGTTCCGCTGCCTTATTCATATGGTCTGCCAGTAACAGACTAACCCTGGAAACTTGTGATCCAAACAGATGGCCAAAGAGTAACAAGAAAACTCAGCATCTTTCTCAGAGAAGACACATATGCAAATATTCTGCATATCAACTAATTTCACTTCGATGCACTGACCAGTTGTAATAATTCTCCTTTAAGGCAGAATATTCTTCAGTTTCTGGTGACCCGAAGCTGATCGTCTCTCTTCTCCCTACTGTCAACTGACAGAGAAAATACAAGCGAGGGGATCCTACCACCATCCACAACAGTAACAGGAGACTAAATATGGGGAAGGTCTTGATCAGCTAAATTTTTACTAGTTTGGGACACATTCCTTGACTTCCTTACCTGCAGCAACAACCAACCTTATCATTACTCTGTTTGGAAACCAAATTAATCTACCTGGAATCCTACTGTGTTTAGGCATACATGGTAACAGCCTGGTCAGAAATCTCTTCACTGACAGAAGAGGGGCACACAGGAGGGCTCTATAATACTGAAGGGCATGCATCCACGCTAGTCACAGAAGCACATGAACAAAGCTGATCACTCTCCTTTGAACAACGCGAGAATTTTGTGGTCAGCCGTGCCCATGTCCGCATTTCCTCCTACCGCACTGAATCTACTATTTCATGTCCGTTAGCAGTTTATCAAAACAGACCTCTGTCACCAAGCATCTTCTGTCTGGGCCATGTGTGTGACCTAGATCCTGAAACATACCTCAATTAACAAGGTTATAAAAAAAATAAAATTGTGAGACCAACATGGGAAGCCTCTAATTTCAGAGATACTATTAATATTGCAGCAGGGCTGCTGGCAATGCTGAATACAAGGATTTCTGTGATTTAAGAATGAAACAAAATGAACATTTTCAGAGATAAAAAAACCAAACCTGAACAGAAAACCAAACTGGGTTATGACACCAGACATTATTAGAAGGCCTAAAGGATGTCAAAGTCCATTTTAATGGCAAATACTACAGTTTTCAGGGCAGTGAGCTATCCAATTTTTCACTAACTCGAGATAAAAAATTGTTCCATAATACTTTGCACTTAATTTGCAAGTGGGGAATAAAAAACACTATCAAGTTTCCTTATCACCTAAAGAAACTGATAGGGA
>NW_010405218.1:21712-36283 GCF_000710305.1 Buceros rhinoceros silvestris | reverse complement strand
GATTCCCTTCAGAGGGAGTTCTTCCCACCAGGTGGGTCTAAGTCCAGTTTTCAGTTACAGACAGGGAGTTGATCCTGTGGACTTAACGATCCAAGCTGGGTTCCTCTGTAACAGTTTTCAGTGTAGTTAAGAACAAAACTGTTTATTTTTAATTTGCAAGCACAGTGAACACAGCCATGTACCCCAACGCTGCCCTTCCCATATTTCATGAAAAAATTCAGCAAAGTACTGCTGGTAATGCGAATCATCTTGAAACTACCATCAGCCACATGATTATCATGAGACAGCCCAACAGCTCATAAACTTAACTCACTGCCAAATGATTCAAGTAGTACTGAGTATAAAAAGCAGGGGGTGGGGTGTACATATTTATTTATTTTAAGTAGCTGAAATTTCAATACTTCACCACCAGTCCCCATTTAAAGTGCTAGACAATTTAGTAACACACTTTCGTCGCTGATAACAATTGTATTCCTGAACGACAAGCTGCAGTCGAGCTCCCAAGGAGCATGAAATCAAGTTCTGACTTCTGAAGCATGTGACAGAACCCTTCACCTGTACTACTCAAATCTTTTGGTCATGCTTGAAAGTTCCCATTTCTCCTTTCCAGAGTGGGAGTGGTGCTGAGCTACAGTGCAGCAAGCTCAGAACCTGTAAGCTCAGAACTGTGGAAGTAGATCCAGATCTAAAGGTATAAGGAAGCACAATCACCTCACTGAAAACTTACGACAACGTATACCTGTTACTGAGACACACTGTCCATACAATATTGCCTTGCTGTTGAAAATCATATTGGACTCTTAGTTTCCCAGTATCACTTACTCTGGTTTACTGCAATAAGCATGATAACCACAGTTAGAAAAGTTTACAGTTTATCACATTAAGTAAGACTTTCTGCAAGTAACTAGTAACTAACTAGTGTAACTGTTCAATTCAGGAAGAGCTACATTTAGATTTTTTCTGCATGTCCAACTATTTTGATATTGTAAGTGACACACAGTTATGTTCCAGTTCCAAAAGATGTATCTGTTTCTTATTTAGACTTTACCATATTTTTATCAAGTTTTAGCTTGGATGAAAAAGTATCAAACACTTCAAATACCTATCAGCTCTACTAAGTTCAAACAAAGATCTAAGACCAATATCCTGCCTCTAAAGTAGAAAAACTGGATGTGTAAGAACAGAAAAAGCACACAATGATGCCTTTTAATATCTTCATGTAATGCATGATATCCTGTGGCAAGGAGTTTTGTAACTTAACCGCATGTTTTGTAAAGAACCATCTCCTTCCAATTTGGAATTGGCTACCTTCACTTGATACCTTCTAGTGCAATAAGGGCCAACAAGCAATTACTCATCATACACCCTCCTCGAAATACACGTCTGTACATGTCTCATCTCAGTGTATTCATCTTTTTCCAGACTGAAGAAACACAGCTTAAAGGGTTCCTCTGTCTTCCCAAACACAATGTGTAAGATACTTCCAGATCAGAAGGTAAAGAAGGTATAAATTCCAACCTCAAAATTTACTCTGCACTCAGTTGTTAAGCAGCAGCATGACTTGGGTTACCAGACCACTTCCTTGCTGTGATGCATGAGACAGCTGAACTAATCTGTCTTCTCTGTGCCGCTGTCTGATTATAGCTGCTACTTATACATGAAAGCATTCTACTCCTTTACTATTTGCTGAGTGCATCTGTGAAAATTTTTATTCTACATTTACCTTTCACCATGGAAAGAAATCAGCTGAGAATCCCCTACCACAACTGGTGCCAGCTTTCTCACTAAGTTTTACCTCAAGACAAATCCCATCCATCTCCAAGATTCATCCAGACATGCATGATTTCTAAACAACCATCTCCCAGTATAATCCACTTAAGTCTCATGGATTCTGCTATTCTCTAATGACATAATTTGTCTCCAAACTCAATTCCATACACTCAAACTCTGTCTTTGGAAAATCTGAAAAAAGAAAGAAAAGAAAAAACTAAAAGAGAAGGAGAAACATGGGCTCAAAAGGTTTACAAATCAGGCAGATTAAGATTTCATCCTGGTAACAAGAGCACAGACTTAAGAGACCTTAAGAAAAAACAGTGCCAGCTCCTCTCCCTTGCACATTAAAAATAAGCATGTAAACCATCTCCTCCTCTTCTCAGTAAGAAGCAGTCTTACTTTGATTACAGCATGCATCAGGCAGCAGAAGATTAACAGCCTAAGTAGCCGCTTCATCTACAGAATCAAATAAGAGGCAAAATGTCCAGAGAACAACAAAACAGGTAAGATACAGACAACTAGAAAAGTACTTAGGCAAAGGTACCTACAAGTCCTACAAAACCTTGGCACATTGCAAGAATTACCAAAACTATAAAAAAATGGAACCTACCTGCCAGAAGAATACATCTGTTAGAACACATCATATCCCACCCCCAAAGCTAAATCACTCATTACCACTAAAACAACTATTTCGAATTTTAAGCTACAGGTGTTTTGTGACAAAGGAAAAGAAGAAGGAAAAAGCACTTGGAAGGCACTGAACAAGTTATTTTAAACTATTTTATCTATCTGCTTTTGAGAGTCCCGTCTACATGTTTAATATCTTACACTCTGAAGGCAGAAACCTCAGGCTCAACTTCAGCCACCGATACAAGCTACCCAAGAATTCTGCCTCCAGCCATGCTACAGGGAAGAGCAACTAAAAAAACAGATAAGGAAATAAACACCAAAAATACTCCATGGTAATTTATGCTAGACATTACCATATTCTAAAAACTCGTTTCCAAGTCTAAATTGCTATCACTTTATGAACATCATTTTCATTTCATTTGTGATTAAGAGATGAGAACAGAACCAAAATACACCAACTTTGATATATTACCAAAAAAATCATTAAGACTTTTTTACTAAAATAACAGAGATACAGCAAAACTAAGTGCAGTTACCTGCTTCATGAAACTATCAACTTAGTCTTTAAAAGACAAAGCTATAGCTACATCAGAAACAGATCATACCCAACAATCACACAGTGAACCAACTAGTGACAAGTTCTGTTTTAGTCAATGTTTTCTCCAACATTTGTACATCATTCTTAATTACAAAAAAAAAAAAAAAAAGGAACGAAATAGCAAAAAATTGCAACTAACTTTATTTTAAGGGTGCCAGCATCCCACAGCCAAAAGCATATTGTTCCATCTGCCCCGGTTGAAGATAAGTATCTCTTTGAGCCACTGCACAGTGGAGAGAACTGGAAGGAAGAAGAGGGAGAAAAATACAAAAGGTTTCCTGTTAATCTGTTCTGGGTGTGCTAAGAAGTTCCTCAAGTCATTAACTTCTCACCAAGAAAACAAAACAAAACCCCCAAAAATCAAGTAGCAAACCATACTTAAATAAACTGCAATAAGACCAAAATAACACAATGCTGCCCAATCACTCTCCTTTCAGAACAACCCTTCTGGGTTACTTGCCAAAGCATTCTGGGTTCTCCCTCCCCACAATCCAAGTTGTGCAACAGCATGCAACTCTAACCATTCAGCACTGACTGCAGTTCTAACTCAATGCACCTGAGCTCAGACTCACAGCCTGCAAAGGAAAGATAATTCAAAACAGAACTGCCCACATCATGCAATTTTTTTCAACAAGGGTTACTTTTTCAAGGGTCAAGCATTTTGACAATAAACATGTTATTTCACAATGTGTAGCATGAAAATTCCTTTTCACTTCATGGCTTAGTCACCAGGCATGCATTTTTAATAAACAGAACGCTCCTGGGTGGTTCCTTTTTCAGTCAAATGATGCATTTTATTGCTCAGGTAAGTTGGCAAAGCAAAACCTACCTGCAAAGATGTTATAGATGCACTGTGGCCCTGCAAAACTGCTAAGGGTGCACAAGTTCGAAGGCACCAAACTCTGATCATTTTATCACAGCTTCCAGCAGCTATCATGGTGTTTTCATAGTTCACTGCCATGTCAGATATTTCAGCTGCATGCCCTCTCAGGGTAGCCAACAGCCTTCCATCATCTGTTGCCCAGATTTTTACAAGGCAATCATCTGATCCCTAGAAGTAAGGTAGAAATCATTTCAACCACACCATCAGCTGTTTTGATGTCACAGTTAACCAACACAATGAACTGAAAAACAGAACTAGTGGCATACACAGATAAATATTCCCCCCCCCGCTTTTAACAGTTTTTCACACTTCATTCAAAACACAACATAAGATTACATGAATCCTCAACAGTGTTTACAAAGCATGACGCATTTATAATGTAGATCACAAATCCTACGTCAAGTTGGATTTACGCTCTTTAGTAAGATGCTTTTTTGAAATCTCCAGCACAAACAGAAGAAGCTGTTGCGATACATGAAAATTCAACATGAAAATGAAGTATTAACTAGTATTATAGTTGTAATTTAGCATTATATCCACTTATATTTCTTATCTTCCTAGATTGATCTTCATGCCCTACCACAGTAACAGTGAGGTAAGAGCCTGTATGAACAGCTACCCCATTATTAAGTTGAAGTACTATAAATCTGCTTTGATAATCACATTAACAAACACTGACCGCTCCTCAAACTTCAGAGGCCTTTATCTACCTATTTATACTTCATTCATGTTTTGCTGGTCTCCCCATATCATTGTAAGAGCTGCTTGCCTGTACACAACAAATTCACAGACCTAGCAAAAATTTCAGAACCCCACCCTTCATTTTTCATCGCATTCCTGATCATTGTAAGAGCTGCTTGCCTGTACACAACAAATTCACAGACCTAGCAAAAATTTCAGAACCCCACCCTTCATTTTTCATCACATTCCTGCACCTCCCTGAAAGTATGAATATTTTTGCACCTCGCTCAACATGACATTTGAACACTGCATGCAGATGCTGACGGAGGAGATTTGCTGCAAACATTTCATTCATTTGCTTAGGTTCAGAAGCAATAACAAGCTGGGTGTTGGGTTTCAACATCTGGAGCACTGATCTGCCACACACAGGTGCCACAGCAAGATGTGACATCACTATTAAAAAATTTCACCTGGGTTTTTCCTCTTCCATCTATTTATTGCCTCCACACAAGTTGATCTAGCATTTATTCTTTAAAGAAGTCAGAAGGCAGGGCAATACTACCACCCACCTTTCATAAAAAAAGGTATCCAATGTACAGGAAGCAAGAGCCAGATTTTTAAAAGGCTGTTAAGCGTTTGGTGAACCTAATGACCGAAAGTCTCAAAAAACATGTAGGGGCTACTGATACTATTTCAAAAGTACAGTTTTTGTAAACATGTATTGTGACATATATTTTCCTCATTTAGCACACTCTTTAGTCTACATTCACATACCTAAAGAAATACCACACTGCCACAGCTCAACTAGCTACTGTTCTGGGCAACCCAATCCCAGGACACCAATACCCACCCAGCTTGGGAAGTTCCCACTGACACAGCCACTACACGTGAAATAGAGCTGACCCACGAGAGATCCAGGCAACCACTCCAGGAAATGCTTTAAAAGGGAACCCAGATACATCCTGCAGTTATTGAAATGCATATAAAGTATTTGGAAAGATTTTTCTTTAGCCTTTTTTTAACAAATACTGACTAGCCTGTTTACATTGATGCACATGAACAGACAATTTATTTATTCTTATTTCCTTAACTTTTAAAATGTTGTTACTACATATTAAAAAGAAAAAAATCATTTCTTTACTTTAAAAGGTAGCTAAGTTTTACTCAGTAGATTAATTCAGATTCAAAACTACTATCTGAGAGAAGGATATAAACAGCTTACCTGCAGTTACCTAACAATTACTTGTAGCAATACCCTGCAAACCAGGCAACTTCCTTGGGCTTATTTTTCTCTTAGTGAACAAGGATTTGCTTCTGGCTCACAGACAGTTACTCAGAGCAGTTTATCTCTTCCTGTATTATTTGTATCAATTCAGACAAGATATGTATCTCTTAATACATCAAGACACAGCTACAGCCCCAGTTTTTGAAACAGTAGAAAGCAAGCTGATCCCCCGATCTCTGCCCTAGTAATTTTTGGCATAAACTTCTGAGCCTCCAGTTAAGGCTGTCAAACTAATTCTGTATCACTGCACACTCATTTTAAAGAAGTATTTCAATTAAGAGAAGGTACCTCTTCCCTCAAAGAGAAAAGTACCATCTGAGACTTCAGATTTCTCTTCGGTCCTTCAAGGACTCTGAGGCTGAGTCAGCATAAAGAGCACCACTCTGGACATTTAACCCCACCACTCAACCAAGGACTGCTCCCTCATCCAGTCTTGGTTAGTTACTGCAAGCAAGGTGTAGTTTCTACTTCTAAAAACTTTGTCGTAAGAGAGATTGTTGCAGCAATGTGTCTATCTGATGCAGGGACATGTCTATTTGACAAAGTAGATGGTAAGGGAAGCTTGTTGATAATGACTTTCCCTGCCTCTTGGGTAAGGAGAGCAGTGATGCAGCCTGTACTATTCCCATCTACACATGAAACTTCCATAGGGAGATTCTGTGGTACACATTTGCCATTGGCCAACTGCAAGACTGTTACAGCACCAATCCAGAGGAAAAAAAAAAAACAACAAACAAGTCTGTATAGTTGAGCAGCAATGGACAGAAGGAATCACGGAATCACTGAGGTTTAAAGGGACCTCTGGAGCTTGTCTGGTGTGATCTTCCCTGCTCAGCTATAGGGCAGATAATCCAGGATGACATTATCAACCATTCCTGTTTTGTTATCTTCAGCACATTTACTGAAGTCAAATAAGACAGTCAAGTATCTTGGTTTTTTCTGTGTCCTCTCTCATCAGCTCTCCAGCCCCATTCATCAGGAGGCCCATTTTCCATAGTCTACCCTTGGCTGCTGATACACTTGAAGAAGCCATTCTTGTTGCTCTTCACATCCCTTGCCAGATTCAACTCCAGGCTGCCAGCAGCTTTCCTAACAGCAGCACTGAACTTCCACAGAGTGGCTCTGGATTTCTCCCAAGCCATCTGTCCCTGCTTCCACCTCTTGCACACTTCCTTTCTGTGTCTGAGTTTTGTCAGGAGCTCCTCACTCATCCATGCAGCCTCCTGCCACCTTTGCTTGCCTTCTTGCACATCAGAATGGACCATTCTTCAGCCTGGAAGAGGTGATCCTTGAAAGACAGCCAGCTCTCTTTGACCCCTCCTCTCTCCACTGGACCATACCTCACAGGATTCTTCCAAGCAGGTCCTCAAACAGATCAAATCCTGCTCCTCTGAAGTCCAAGGTTGTGATCCTGCTTTCTTCCTTGTTCTCTCCTCAGAAGGTCCTGAACTGAATAACCTCATGGCCACTGCAGCCAAGAATGCCCTTCACACCCACAAACAGTTCTTCACTGTAACTATCAGACCCAAGAGAGACCCCTTTGTTGACAGCTCCCCAATAACCTGCACCAGAAAGATGTCATCAATGCACTACTGCAGAAACTTCCTGGATTGCTTGCACAATGCTGAGTTCACCCCCAGCAGATACCAGGGTGGTTCAAGTCCACCAGGAGGACCAGATGAAGCTTCTTCTAGTTGCCTGTAGAATGCCTCATCTACTTCTTCCTGATCAGGCAGCCTGTAGCAAACACCCACCCAAACGTCACCTACACTGGTCTGCTTTTCAATGCTAATGCATTAGCTCTCAGTTGGCTCATCACCTGTCTCCAGGCAGAGCTCCACACATTCCCGCTGCTCTCTCACACGAAGGGCAATTCCCACTCCTTGCCATACTGGCCTGCCCCTCCTGAAGAGCCTGTGTCCATTCCTGGCAACACCCCAGTCCTGTGAGCTACTCAATCCACCTCTTTGGTCTGGATGAGATCTTAGCCTATAGACAAAACTGCACCATAATCAAACCATCCCTTTGCTTTTACGTTAGAAATTACATACCTCAAACATTCTAGAGTACCTAGCAGGCATCACTTTAAATCTCTGGACAGTGTGACAACTCTTTTCTGCGCACTGATCTTCAATTTTTTCCAATATCCCTAAGGTGGTGTCATAAAAATCATAGTTGTCTAGCAGCAAGTACAACACAAATTCTGTAATTTCTCCTATTTTCATCTAAGCTAGGACTCTGGTAGTCATTTTAACCACAACAAGTAATGTAAGATATATCATTCCAGTTATTTGGCATGAACCTCAGAAGTTCTTCTGAACTACCTCACAACTTTAAATTGTATCCCCAAGAACTGTAACAAGCACTTGCAAGTCTCTGCCCCATCATGTTAGACTCTATGAATAGAAAAATGAAATAGTCACTTTTTCTCTCAAAATTTTTACCAAATCCTTAAAATGACCATTTCCTTCTAGATCACTGATTTTTTTTATTCAGATCCACTGAACAAAGACTCGATAAATTAATGTACTATGCATCTTATTCCACCTTTACTGCTACTTTTAGCTCAGCTCAAATACTTGCATGAAAAGAAAGTAAACCACCTTCAAGAATATGCTGTAATCAATAAGGAGAACTTGGGACCTCCCAATAAAATGCTCACCTACTCAGAACTACAAGAAGAAATAAGATTTTAAAGGATCTCTTAAAAATCACAGTTGTTTAACTGCACTGCAATGTAGTTGTTAGCATTTAATGCTTTTGTAAAGGCTCCAAATCTCACTCATACTGAATACTTTGAAAGAGATACACAATGTTATTGAAAAAGAAAATTTAAATTATTAGCTCGGTCACAGACTGTTTTTGACATTTATATATATACACACACACAGAGAGGCCCATTTCACTTATAGCTTGATTTATGTCCTTATAAGTTACTGAGAAGCTAAAGAGAAAGAACAAGAAAGAGGAAAGAAATTGGTAAACTAGGTCAGTAATGCACACTTCCAAACCAGTTCCAACGAACAAGTTAACACCACTTTACAGCAGACCTAGCATCTTGCTGTTTAGAACTTTATAATCAGTTTAGAGAAAAAAAGGGTTCCTTTATAAAGCTCTAAGCAGATTCAGTTTTAATACCCTTGCTTCCTTAGAACAAATACATGAACACTCTAAAAAGTACTCAGATTTGGGTTTTTTTCTCCATGCTACTCAATTAGTAAGTTTCCATAACTGTTACTGTGTTTCTACATTCAAATTTGCACTTCTGTATCAAAAGCTTCAAATAAGTTCAAACTCTACACCTACTCGATGCAACAATTATCTGAATAACAGCATCAACTTATTCTGTTCTACCATAATCATGTGATACTTAAGAGCATGAAGAAGCTTGTGTAGTCTTCTCAGAAGCGCAGCCATCACCAAAAAAACCCAAGAAGCAGGAGACAAAAAGTGTGTGCATGGGTAAAACTGATGCTGACAAATAGCCTCATTGCTCTAAAGAGACTTTAAAGTAGAAAGGAATAGGGCTCCCACAACTTCCAAAACACTACAGGGAGGGAAATCACTCACATGTGGATTAATCTCTCTCTCAAAGCAGTACAAAAGCAAGCCATTAATATTAATTGCATCATAGTCTAAAAAACTCAAACCACTGGTCCCGTTTTTCTTGGAGCTGCACAAACTAAAGAAAAACACCCGGTCTACATGCTTTTGCAGTTCTCACATTGTACAGATCAATATTATGAATAAACTACTGACTTTACAGTAAGTTTGCAGCCTGCAGTCATTTTAACGGTTGAACAAATTGTTCAAAAGAGAGAAAAAACAAAAAAGAAAAAAGTAACCAATAAACCAAACCCTGTATTATGAGACTCCTAAAATGCCGCTTGCAGAATGTAACTGATGGAGAGCAGCCTTCGCAAATACGAAGATGTAAAATGGTCAGCAATAAGAGAAAAACATACAACCCTGGGATGTAATGCCACCTGGAGAATCCTCAGAGGTCTATCTAGTAACAGTAAACCGAGGAAAGAAAATTAGCATAAAACCAGCCTGCTCCCTACCAGCTGGCTGTAGTATAGATAGAGGCATGTGTTGTACATCTTCACTGCAGAGAAAGATTAAATGAATGTTAGCAAGTCTCCACAACAAAAAAGGGGGAAAACAAAAGAAAAAAAGGAAGGGAAAATAAAAAGAGTAAGGTAAAATTGTAAATTCTGCAGCATCTTGGCAAGATAACATTGGAGTCCAAACAAACAAGTGGGATTCTATGTGAACTGTTAAAACACTATTGCAGTTCGACTAGCAAGGGCATTGGCTTATACCACAGTTCTTGTTTCCAAGGTTATATCTACAACTGCTACAAATTATGTGCCTATTAAAAAGCATTTGTCAAAAGTGAACCCTAGAACAAGTTCAACACCGGAGAGAACTGATGACAGCATTGCCAAGGTATGGAGTAAAACTGGTTCACTTTCCTACCATTACACAGACTTGCGGGCTGAAGTTAAACTGCCAAGAAACATACAAATTAATCTTGGGTTGGAAATCTTACACAGATATTACCTGGTTTATTACACAGATTATAAACCCTGTTTATTAATCCCTAGAAAGAATAATCTTAGAGAAGACAGGAAGATAAAGGTGGAGAAAAAGGAGATAGCTACCCTTCTTTGCAGTCAGAAACTTAAGTACTGCAAGAACCAGAGAAGACAACACTTGTTTCTATCACCCTGCGTGAGTTCTGCAAGTCATGCTTTTCAGGAGATCCAGAATACACAGTCTCAGAAATAACTGTGATTTCTTCACTGATGGCTGATAGGTCTTTTAGCTGTGTCACTGCAAGTAAAGATGCCTTAATGGTAATTAAATAAATAAATTTTTAAAACCCAGAATTGCCAAGACAATGCAGTTTGTATATTAAGAGTATTTTTGTATATTCAGGGAAAAAAAAAAGTTACGAGGTTGATCTTCAGAAATCTCTTGTGAAATCCATAAAATAATATAAATAGAAATAGTCATTGCATGACCTTGTTGTGGGTTGGCCAAGACTGGACACCAGGTGTCCACCAAAGCCACTCTACCACCCCCCTCAGTAGGACGGGAGAGAAAATACAAGAGGCTCTTGAGCTGAGATTAGAGCAGGAAGAACAATTACCATAGCAGGCAAAGCAGACTCGACTTGGGAACAATGAATTTCATTTACTACCAAACAAATCAAAGTAGGGCAATGAGAAAATTAAAAACTAAAACACCTTCTCCCCCACCCCTCTCTTCTTCCTGGGCTGAACTTCACTCCTGATTTCTCTATCTTCTCCCCTCCAGTGGCACAGGAGTCAGGTAACTGGTACTGCAGTCTATTCATTCCACTTGGTTTCTGCTGCTCCTTCCTCCTCAGGGAGAGGACTCCACATTATTCCCCCGCTCTAGCATGGTGTTCCTCTGACAGGAGACTGTCCTCCATGAACTGCTCCAGCATGGGTTCCTTCCACAGAGCCAAAAGTCCTGCCAGCAAACCTGCTCCAGCAGGGGCTCCTCTTACTCCACGGGCCACAAATCCTGCAGGAGCCTGTTCCGGCAGACTTGCCACAGGGTTACAGGCTCCAGGCATATCCACATTCTCTGGCATGGGAATCTCCACAGGCTGCAGTGGATATCTGCTCCACCATTGATCTCCATGGATCACAGAGGCACCTCCTCCCCCTCATTCTCCACTGACCTTGATGTCTGCAGGTATTTCTCTCACATATTTGCACTCCTCTCTCTGGGTGCAAATACTGTGGTACATCAACTTTTTCCTCTTCTTAACTTTGTTATCACAGAGGTGCTAACACTCGCACTCGGCCAGCGGTGTGTCTACCTCGGAGCTGGCTGGCATTGGCTTTGTTCGACACAGGTGAAGTTCCTAGCAGCTTCTCACAGAAGCCACCCCTCTAGCCCCGCTGCTACAGAAATCTTGCTACACAAATCCAACAAAGACCTACTAGTAGTAGGAAAACTGTGTGATGTCCTGTTTTCACTGCCTTTAGACAAATTAAGAGCATCTTCTTCCCAGCAAAGGCAACATATCCCAGAAGAGTATGACTCACTGTGCTGAGATTACTTTCTTTTCCTTTTAATTTGAAGCAGAACAGAAACAGAATTTGAATTTAGAGGCTTTCAGTGCTTTAAAAGTCTGGAAGAGAGCAGTTATGATGCATCTTCTAGAACCAGTTATAAATCTAAATCAACCTCTTACCTAGCTAACGTCACACTGAATGCTGGAGGTTGTAGAGTAAAAAGAGTAGGAATGATTCCCTATTCACACCTGCAAATGTATGTATTGGCCACAGCATGTCTGGAATGAAGTCTGGCTTACTTTTTATTATAAACTCCTATTTCTACTTACTATACTAAAGACTTCAGAAATTGTAGCAGTATACATTGAAAAGAATTGGCAGCATTTAATTACATAAATGCAATTACTACAAGACAACTCATGACTGTTTATCCACTGACTACATCACACCAACTACAGCAACTTGGATTTTACTGGAATGTAGAATGCTACCCATCAGGTTTTCACTCGCCAACAACCACTTCAAAATGTACACGTAAAACACTGGATTTACCTGAGAACACAGAAGCAAAAAGTTCTGTCCCAGGCCGTCCAAAATGAAAATTCACCAGCCACAATTAATTTCTATGGACACTTTATTTACCACTAGATTGAAGTAATCATGATCTAAACTGGGACCTTTTTCAAGGAATCACACCAGGACACCAGTATACCTGTCAGCAAAGGACTGCCAGCCAAGCTCTAGGGTTGCAGAAGCAATACTGCTCCCTTCACCTTATTTCAGGTTCTTCTACTTTTCTTTTGGAAACAAACTGCTCTTACAGTCAAGAGAATTCTCTCTCTTTAATCACCTTTAAAATCAGACTGCAAAAAGCAAGGGAATGTGCTCACTGAATGATCACTGCAGATGCACCCAAGAAGAAGTTCAGTATATCTCTGGAAGAGAAAAGATTTTAGGAACATAGAAAAGTTTTAGGAAAACGAAGAATCAGAAGAACTTCATAAGGAGTTTTACGCACTTCATCTAGGAAGCACAAACAGCACTTTTTACTTAGAGGTGAATAGGGTGAGAATAAGCGATTTTCATACTTGGTACACTTAAAATCTCTAATCCATTCTGCCATGTCACATATTAAACAAACCCACAACAGAGATCCCTTTCCCTGATAGGTTCATCACGCATAAACTACAGGACATAAAAAGTCAATGCTCGTGACTGCTGAGGTACCTAGCTTGCCAATAAAAGCTGAAGAAATATGAAGTCTCTGCTATGCCTGAAATAACAAGTGAACTAATAAAGAGCTCTGTTCAAAACACTGCAAGTGTTCCATCCCTGCAACCACACATCCCTCCATGCAACAAAGCAAAACGTATGTGAGTGAAAAATTATATTTACAATCATCTTGAAAGAACTGTAGAAGTTAGGACTGCAATACATAAAGGAGAACGAAACTGTACTTCCACCTGCACTGTTGGGAGTTATCTGCCATGATGTTACAAAGGACATGTGCTCCTGGATCCACAATCAACTACACTGAGTGTCTGTGGGAAGTAATAAATGGAGCCGAAGAGTCTCAGACTGGCAAGAGATGTGTATTTGTGAGGTCTTTGGCTCTACTAAAACTGACTACTCACCAAGAAATCCGAATTACACTGACATGTTTCTGATTTAATAATTCTCATTCCCTGGGAAACTTCCAATTTCAGACATACATCTTTTTTTTTAATAGCTAAAAATACTAAGAACACTGGTTCCAAAAACAACAAAAAAAATTCCTAGAATTTCATAAAGACAATTCTTTGTGAACCAACATTTGTTATAACACATCACACAAATTTTCAGTTTCATAACTTCCTTCAATATGCTGTACCACACCTAAGCGTGTCACCACACTAAAATTAATAGTCATGCTTTAAATTTAACAAATGTTACAGAAGAGAGTGAAAATAATCTAATTGCATATTGACTGTCCTCCCTGACTTCCTAATTGGATTCTGTGGTGGTGGTCCATTCTTTTGCTTATGTCTTCCCCAGAGAAAACAAATTCAGAGGAAAGAATCTATATAGGGTAATTCCTTTCCACAGAAAATAACCTGAGTTTTCTGACTGAACTACACAGATCAGCAATCACTACAACTTAATGCAATCTTAACACATGTATGCCAAAACTATTTTAAGTCACAAATCAGCATGGTTATTAAAAAGTATATATGAGAATAACAGTAGTACAGAGTTTATCTTCTCCTGATGTACAACATCAGTACATTTAGCTTTTGGAAACAATTAGGTGACATGCTATCTATACTTAACAAAAAAATAAATCAATAAAAATAAAGATTTTTTGAACTTACAGTAAATATTCGCCTGCCAGTCCGATCAAAAGTTACACAGTATACAGAAGATAAGTGTCCTAAAATTCGTTTATGCATCTTCATATGTTGATAAACTGCAGTTGGAACAAGGCGTTCAAGTCTGTATTTTCCATTTAGTTTTCTTGAAAACAGTGTATCCACTACCAAATGAGGAAAGAAAAAAGAAGAGAGAGCATTTATATTGGGTTCATAAACTAAAATACATCTCCAGGACAGAAAGTTTATTTCAACACTGGACCACTTGCCATACCAACAGCTTTCTAGAGTGGTTATCTCATGTTGCCCTAGTT
>NW_010405218.1:11893-21594 GCF_000710305.1 Buceros rhinoceros silvestris | reverse complement strand
AGGGAAAGATACATACACAAAAGAAACCTATGACACAGACATGCAAAAAAACTACCAAATTGCAAGGGAGAGCAATACAACTATAAGTGCCCAAACGTATGTGTCTCACTTTACAGCTACAAAATTCAGGACTGATGCAGTTTCCATGGAGGAGTAAACTATCTCAAAAGTAACAAGCATAAGAGCTTTCACACAGCTATTAAATGAAGGTCTGCAAACACTCAAATCTTCTTCAAGGAAGCCTGTTTTTTTGAGGTCTGCACAATCAAAAACGTATCCACCACTTGCGGGAGAATGTTCTTAAAAATACTGCTACCCACTACAGGCAAACAATCTAAAAAACACTGAACAAAAATTTACATAAGAATTTACCAAAACCTTACACAAAACTTTGATTTTGACTAACAGAGCCTTGTTGAAAGATTCTGGGATTTTTTTCAAGCTTAAAAGATAAGAAGGTCCAGGAATAGAAATCCACTTGGTTTTAAGAAAATCGAATTTTTCCATCACGGACTTCAGTAAAGAAAATAAAGCTCAGTGTTACTAACTTTAAACTGCTACTCGTGCAATGATAAAGCAACGGAGTATAATGCTTATGTGCATGGATACGTAGACATTAGTCAAACAGCTCCCCATATCATTCGACCAAAGAAAGGCAACAGCAATACATCTTATATTCCACAATTTGTGATAAAGCAGGTAACATTCAGATCTCCAGCTTCTGAATATGTGAAAAGTAAAAACATTAACTGCCCAACAATGTCCACAGTGCTAGACACAGAGGAAAAAACAAGATCTATCAACGCCAGGAGAGATAGCTGATACTTTCATTACTATCCTGGTTTGCCATTCTTTTTTAGTGCAGGACCAGAGTGGGGGGCTGGGCACTCAATCGCATTCATTCTGTAGCACCAAAACAGCTATGAACTCCTGGCAGTACTTGGGTTTGTCCCAGACCAACCAGACACTGGTTCATGAGTCAGCATAGGTCAAAATACATTAAATATGCAAAGTGGATTGTAGCTACTCTATAAGGAGCAAAAGCCCTTAGTGGTATGGACAACTGCCAAGTCCACTGGCCTCAGGCCATAAGAACAGCCCTGCAGCATTTCAGTTAACTGCCTAAGTAGCCCAAGCATTGAAGGAAGTTTTCCTAGTTCAAGATGCTCTGCGAAGGAACCAGATCATTACCACTGGAGCTAGGCACTTTCAGCCAATCTACCACTACTCTCTTAAGGCTCTACCATATCCTCTTCACCTTCCTCTCATACAAAAAAACCATGCAGGTGTATTTGCTTTATGACAAAGCTTTTTGTTGCCAAGTCTACTTTAGAACAGCAGGAAAACAAGATTAGTTCAGTCACAAGCTAAATCTAGTCTTGGATTCTGACAACTCATCTGACAGATAAAGAACAACAAAAAAAAAAAGCCCCACACATCCCAAAAAAACCCTTAAGCAAACAAAACAACCCCCTACACACACACACAGAGAATAAGGAAGGTCTTTGTCACAACAATGAAGTGAGTTTACACAATAATTGCTTTTAATGTAAAACAGAGATGGTTACTAGAAATTAGCTTCTAGCAATGCCTTCAAACTAAACTGTTCTCTGACAACCGGGGGAAAAAAGTTTAACTAAAAGTTTAACGTGTAGAGATGTTCTTTCAATAAATAGAAACTGTAAGCGGACTTTAGGATAAAACAGCCAATGACTTCATATAAGCATGTCAATTTTAATACACATCTGAATTTATGAAACACCTTTTAAAGTACTTAAGAAAAATTTCAAGTTTGGGGTTTTCTTTTATTTAGTTTTGTTTGGTTTTTAATCACTGAAGAATACTACCTTTTACAGAATCTAAACCAGTATTCTCACTGATGTGAGGTGGTAATGGACAACTTGCTACCGATTCACATATTGCTGGGAAACTCAACAGGTGAAACACCCCTTGTTCAGTAACAATCAACTTACTGGAGGAAACAAGGGGCAACACTGTGACAGGGAAACAAGAAATCTGGGATTTATCTCACTCTTAGGCCTTGACTAAAACTTAAAACATTCAAAAATCCCCCAAAGTGGTTAAAAGTAAAATCAATTAAAAAGTCATTTGACCTGTAAAAAACCAGTATTATGAACTTACATTAAATGGGAAGAAAATTTTTTAACCAAGATCAAGCAATTGGCAGGGGAGTGGGAGGGGAATAATCAGGTTAGAACATAAGTTTTAAAAGACTTCACAAACTTCTTTTTGTTGTTGTTTTAAGCAAAATTCTCACATCTACCATTGTTCTTCACTATGCCCTTCCATTTAACAATATTATATTTCTTCTCATTGACTTTGTCAAGTGATCAAGCTTGATTTTTCTAACTGAACTATTCCCACTTATTATTCCAAACACTGACAACTCCAGTGTGTCATTTGCACACTTTGCTAGCACAATAGCTTTTTTCTTTCCCCCAGAATACAGGTAGAAATTTAAAATCGCCATGTCTCAAAACCAAATTCCTGCAGCTAAACAAAAAAATTGATTTTTCTGGTGCAAGCCAAGGTGAGAGAGGCTACCAACTGTTAATAATAATGCCCATGTACTAATTATAGGCCTTTGGGTTTATAACAATTGTTACCCGTATCTAGTATCAATGCTCGTCAGGCCTTACATGGTCTCTACTATATCTTAGCTTGATTTTAACTGCATTTGGAAAAAATGTGATTTTAGAAACCCCTATGAGAGCAAGCATAATATCTGTCTTGTTTTAGCCATATTAGCAGTTTTCTGTCTGTCCTTAAATTTTGCTTGGCCTCACACAAATGAGTCAGTATGAACAAAGGTATCAATCACAGGAAGAGCAGTAAGGTACAAGCAGTTAAACAGCTGCAGTGGGAGCCACAACCATACATAATAAGGAAGGAAAGGAGGATGAGACTTTATTCCAGGAAGGGTTAGAGAACACTGGTTGGGCCTTACAGCAAGTCCGCCAACATGAAGAAGGGTTGGAAGGAAGAAAGAAGAAAATAACAGAATAGACCTTGCCTGCTCCTTGTTGGAAGGGCACTGTGAAGGACAGAAAGAACTCCCATCCAATGCCTGGTCAACTAAGGAAATTAACATTAACTTAGCTTTACATGTCCATCTACTACTCACAGGTAAAATCCTGCTTTAAAAATAAATAATTTTAAAACAAGCGAACAGAAAAAAGTAGACGTTACTAAGTGGCTGTTGTGCAACATGGGATGACAATCCACCTCTTACTTCCAAATTACATTTGATCATCAGGATTCTTCATTTTTAATAACAAAGCTAACAGATCAGTAGAAACCAATGCCTGAGAAAGCCACATATTTTGTTGACATTTTAACATGTAAGAAACACCCTGCCTCAAACTTTATCATTTAAGTTGCTATCAATTGTTTACTAATTGGTTACAAATAAAATGAACTGGCTTCTAGTTTTTAGGTAACTGGGCTCATCTTCACCCAAGACCAGCCTCAAAGACTGAAATGGTCTGCTAGCACAGAACAACAGAATGGTTAAGGTGGGAAGGAAGCTCTAGAGATCCAGTCCAATTCCCTCAATCAAGCAGGATCATCTAGAACACGTTGTTCAAGGCTGTGTCCAGTTAGGTTTTTGAGGATCTCCAAGGATGGAGATTTCAACCTCTCTGAGCAACCTGTGCCAGAGCTTTGGTCACTCCCAAAAGCTGGTTTCTTATGTTTAAATTTAAGTACCTCTACTTCAGTTTGTTTCTACGGTTTGTGTCGTATCAGAACGCACCAATGAGAAGAGTCTGTTTCTATCTTCATCACAATCTCCTATTTAGGTATTTATACCCATTGATAATACCCACATACACTTTCACTTCTCAAGACTGAACAATCCCAACTCTCTTGGCTTCTCCTCATATGACGCATACCTCAATCCCTTTACCATCTTCCTGGTCCTTTGCCAGACTAGCTCCAGTCTGTTCGTGTCTGTCTTGTTATGAGGAGCCTAGAGCTGGACCCAGCACTCCAGGTGTGATTTCACCTGTGCAAGGGGAAGGAACACCCTCTACCTAACGGCAATGCACTGCCTCCAGCAGTCCAGGATGCTACTTAGGTTTTGTGTGCCAGACCACATTGTAGACTCAACATCTGATGTGTTGAACATCAAGACAGCCAGCTCCGTTTTCTGCAAAGATGCCTTCCAGCCAGGCAGTTCCCAGTGTCCACTGGAGCATGAGGTTATTCCTTCCCAGGGGCAGGACTTCTGCACTCCTCTTTGTGGAACTTTACTAGATTCCCATGGACCCATTTCTCCAGCCTGTCAAGGTCCCCCTGAATGGTAGCACAGACCATCTGATCCATCAATCACTTCTAGTTTTGCACTGTCTGCAAAACTTGGTGTTTCATCATCCAGTAAAGATGCTTAACAATAGTAGTTCTACTATCAGCCCCTGGAGCACACCACTAGTGACTGGTCCTCATGCCAGTCACTGGAATTCATTTTGCTGATCACGACCCTTGAGCCAAGTACTTCTGCCCATAGCTTATCCATTTGTCAGTGAGAAAGTTATGTGAGACAGTTTAGAAAGCCTTGCTGAAGTCAGGAGAAGCAACATTCAGTACTATCTCCTCATTCTCCAAATCACTCATCTCATTCAAAAGGCTATCAGGCTAGCCAGGCATAACTTCTCCGTCACAGATTAATGCCAACTACTCTGAACCATGTTCTTGTCCTTATCTTGGCTTCCAGGAGTATTTTGCTTCATCACTTGCTCAAGGACTGAGGTGAGGAGGACCCACCTTTAGTTCCAGTATTATCCTTGCCCTAATTCAAGACAGGAGTGACATTTGTTCTCGTAACAGTTCTCAGGAAGCTCCCCTGACCATCATGAATATTTCAACGATATTCAAGACTGGTCTTGTAATGACATCAGCCAGCACCCTCAGCACCGAGGGGTGCATCCTATCAGGGCCCACATAGTTTTTTCAAACATTCCCTAACCTGATCCTCCTCCACCAATGAAAAGCATTCCTTGTTCCAGACCTTCCTCCAGGTCTACAGGGCCTGAAGTTTTTGAAGGCTGATATTACTAGGGAAGACCCAGGCCAAGAGGGCATTGTTCAGCTTTTCCAGGTCTTCTGCCAGCAGTTCACCCACCCCACTCAGCAGCAGGCCCCATTCCTTCTGCTGCCAACAGATCTGCAAAAGCCGTTTTTGTGTTCCTTCACATCTCTCACCAGTTTTAACACCAGAAGAACTTTTGACTTTCGTTACTACAGAATCACATAATGATTGAAGTTGGAAGGGACCTCTGAAAATCATCTAGTAGCAGGGTCAAAGACAGTTGCTCAGGACCTTTTACTAGAGTTAAAAAAAGGGAAAAAGAAAATGAGGTAGGGTGAGAAACTGGATTTTTTTACCCAAAGGCTCTAACCTTAAGCTCTAAGGTAAGTTTTTAAATTCCTTTTATAAACTTTGAAGGGAGACTTGGGCTCTTAAAACAACTTAAAAATGGAACTTGTTTTTTTTAAAAATCTCACTTCTACTGTTACAATTCATTGTTGCCAATAGCCTTAATCTGAATACTACACATCTCAAAGAGTCAAGATCATCTTACTTGTTTGGTTTTCCTCAGAACAATTTAAAAATCAAACATAAATATAAAGCTGATTAAAGCGGTGTGAGTTTTCAGTGGAACTTAACAAAAAAGTATAGATCTTCTCCCACTCAGAAGGCATTCATCAGGCACAAACAGAAGGTCTTCAATGTTTTAGAATGTTTCTAACTCACTCCCCATCCAAAACATAACAAGCAGCTCAGAGAAAAATAGCAATCTGTAAAAGAAAATAGATGTGGGCATCTGAAAGATATGGCAGTATCAGCTACGTTGATTTTTCCCCCCTTGGTTTTCTTGCTTTCATTATATCAAAGCGACAGTCTCCATCACGTTTATTTATACAATCTTACCAGGGTGATGTAAAATGTGAAATATGCCTTAAAGATGGGGGATAGCAATCTGCTTTATCCACTAGTCAGTGACAAACCCAATTCTATTTTGTACTAAGTATGCTATATTTTAGAAAAGTACACACAAAAATCATCATGGTTTATTTTTCATTTACTTCCTTTCTGGAATTGTATTTAACTAATGAATTAATTAGCTAACGCTGAAGAACAGAATCCGCCTCTGTTCCCCTTCCATTCACACAAAAATAGAACCAGGTTCAGAAGAAACCTGGAAAGACACCTGAAGAATATACTTCACTTACAACTCTTACCTATATTGAATCAAGTTTCATCAACTTGAGAGGCTAAACACACCTCTGATATATATCAAGACATTCAGAGCTGTTAATAGTAACAAAGAGATGCTAGACTCATCCATTCACTCTCCAAGCTAGTAAGACTAAATGTGTCAAGCACTCAGTTTCGGGCTGTTGAGGTAGTTCTTCTCCACCCCTTCTGTAGAGATGGCCAAGATCTAAAAAAGCAGCTTGAATTACCTTTTACCTTCCTACCATTTTTCTGTTCAACTTCTCTATGCAGTAGTCAAGTCTCCTGGCTTAGAAATGTCAACCAATTAAGTGTTTAAGCTGGCAATCTGATCAAGCCAGAACTTGTCTCTGGGCACTTCATGAAGGTATAAATATACTGTCTCCTCACGGGAGCATTTATGAAAATAGAATAATTCTACAGACATCTAATATTTTACATGTAATTAAGTTGCTCAATGAAAATAACTGCCAACCCTTACTAATTCAGAGAGGTAGGAAGCAAGATGCTTCAAAAGGCAAAAGGTAAAAGCAAATGAAAAGTTTACAATCTCAAGCATTTCCAAACTGACCCGACTTCAATGCAACTATCACTTGCTTTCACTGTTTACTCAGTCTGTGTTTATTCAAAGTTTAAGTTCTATAAGACTTCTCTACCTCATTTATTCTTAGCTTCTCACCCTGAAATATTTACTATATTTCTAAAAATGACACCTATACCACTTTCAGAACCTCATATTCTCTTTACAGGCAAAACAGCAGCATTGTTTAATAAACAAACTGTGAGAGAAGTGCAAAATGCCTCAGAACTTTTACTGAAGCGGACTATTCAGCAAGACCATGAAATACAGTTTTTGAAAGGCAGATATATACACTGGTCACGAAAAACATTCTTCAGGGTTTGGTGCGAACAGCCAGTCTCATTCAGGTCTTCACACCTGAGTGGTGAGCTTCCCCAAGAGCTTTGAGCTCACAGCTCTCAGAAGTTGATCCTTTAGTTCTGTGCTTTTTCGCTAGTTCCTGAAACTACTGAAAAAGTTTCTGTTTCTGCATCCAAGAAGACAGGATCTTTAACAAAACATATTAGCATACGACATAGGTCTTTTCATTCTTAATTAAGAAGATAGGTTTTTATAAGATATGTTGCACAAGTGATAGCAAGTGGACAAAAATTATTCTGTATTCAAGTTTTGTTTCTCTTGATTATATGCTGCAGATATTCTGTAGGTTTCTGGATAAGTATATATTTGTACAGATGTATTTTAATTGCACACAAACCAGCTACCTAAAAGGCAGCTGGCACAACATACATAAAAAATTAGTTCTAAAGAACATGCCATGAGCATTGTAATTGCGTTGATTCAACGGGCTAGGAAACAAGGGAGTATTTCTTTATGTTCACTGAAATGTAAATTAAGTTTTCCTGCACAAGACAGAAAGACTTTAGTATCTTTTCTGTTTCTCAACCATTAGTGGGCTCTCCACTCAAAATACATAGAGCCTGAGGAATAATAGGCTCCAATTTTTTTTTTGTTGGGCAAATACATAAAATACAGCCTTCCCAAGGGAAAAATGGAGAAGTTATTTATGGAAATGGAACACAATTTTCTAGTTCAATCTATAACAGAAGTGTCATTCCAGTTCACGATTTCATTGAGAGGATCAGACTATAACAGGATAAATCAAAAACAAATGCTTTAACACACAGCTCTAAACCAAACATCCAAAAAATGCAAATACATTTTACAGTTGAAAACATTCAGTTACCAGCACTTATCTCAATGTTTGGAAAAGGAAATTATTGGTCATGAAAAAAGTGGTATGTTGAAGCAACTGTAATTTTGCAAATATACACTGCTCTGCAAAAGGTTCAATAAAAATAACATTTACTTAGAAAGCTTTACTTATTCTTCCCTAAAAAGAGTCTGGAAGTTATTTTTCTTAACATTTAATTCCACTACCACGGCAACTCTACAACTTCAAACTGCAACTGCCATGGATTTCATACACTGGGCTTTTTGACTTTAAAATCTATATATTATGGAGCAAGCTACAGCAGAGTGCAAATCTGTCCTCTTCCATTCTGATTTCTCCAGCATGTTTTAAAATGTATTGTCAAGTAGAAGAAAATATAAGGCAACCACTGAAGAAATCTTATCTATGAGAAAGCTCAGTTCTCCAGTCACCTTGCAGAAAGAGTTGCTAATCTAGCCCTAGACTGTCCATGTTTATTAACTTCAAGTCAATGCACAGCCACTCAAGAAGGGAATTATTCTATTCAGCAACAATCATTTTCTCCTCAACACACAGAAACAACTCCCTACATGAATGCTAAAATAGCAGCTCTAAACAAAACCACATTGAATGGATGCAGATACTATGTGAGGGTTAAAGTGAACCACCTGTGACCAATACATACACTAGATGAGGAGGTTCTGAAAACTTAGCTCTAAATACCCAGCAAAATCATGTCCTCTTCCTATATTCCAAGCATCTACCAAAAAAAAAAAAAAAAAAAACCAAAACATGGAAAGCAAGAAATTTGCACTTTAAAATGGAAATACTACTAGGACACCAAATACTTGGCCATCTGACCAAGTCAAAACTGTCTGTGCTCAACCTAAGAGCTGCTTAGCTGTATTATTCCTCTGCTTCAGCTCTTAAGAGGAGCTATAATTCTCCAGGTAAAGTGTTAACAGTATCCGTTCTGAGATTTGAGTTTCTTCAACATTGGAAATAACATAAATAGCCCAAATTAAGCTCTCTCAATTATGTATTTTACAAATTTATATGGTCCAATTCATGGAAAAATTAAAGGCTACCTATAGCCTCCAGAAGGAGTTTAAAGGCTGAAAAATTGTTATGGCGAGTTACACATTAGAAATGCCTCTGCTCCAAAAAACACCTGGCTATAAATTTGTACACTGCTACTCATTAGTTCCACAATGTATCTTCAGCCTTCTCTTCTTTGCCAAGACAGAAACCTTTGTCTTTGCAGCAGTTGCACCTGATCAAGACCTAACCAACTGGATATTCTCATCCAACACTGCACATCTATCTGCAACTCGGTCAGTATAAACCATACAGGTAATTTGACCCTTCCTTGGGCATCAGCAGAGAAAGATGAAAAGACGCAAGTGATTTGGCACATGTTCCTATCCATAACAAAAGAAAAAGGATGGTTCTTCTCCTAAAATACCACACGTCTTGATTCTTTTAGCAACTAAAAACCCCACATTACCATTTTGTTAAAAGGTTGAAAGCTAACCAACATGTTTTAGTGACCAAGAGAGCTTGAAAACAGTAACTAATAAAAAAAAACCTCTGACCTCCAAACTCAAGTTTTTCAATGATACAGACAACAGCACATGCATGCTTCATGATACACAGCAGCAAATGAAAACACAGCTACAAAATTACTGAAAGACCAGAGAAGGGAAAGA